>NW_022985783.1:0-25936 GCF_902459465.1 Asterias rubens
ATTTCTGTTAAAAATTAGATGATTTTTAGCGATCAGAAAAGAGGAGGCTGTTTTATTCATAAAAAGTACTGATCTCGAGACCGCAGTCCTGTGTTTCATTTGTTGACAAGTCGCTATTGGTCTGTCGCGGTGATAGTCAAGTCGTGGTGGTGGTGTAATGATTAAGGTTTTCCATAATCGAATACTGCTCTCGCAACATCACTGCTCTCCAGCGAAGCTGCTGACCGCACAACATGAAAAAAAGTAGTCATGTGGGGGCAGTCTCGCGAGGACATTGCCAGTGTCGCGGGAATCGCAGAGAGAGTCGGAACGCTATCACCGCGACAGACATTTAACGACTTGTCAACAAGTCTTAACAAGTCTAAACAAAAAGAGGTTCTAGCCACCATTTTTGAAAGATTTTGAAAACTAGCATCTTTAAGAAAGTGATGTATGGAAACTTCACTTGAATTTGAAAGGATGATGTATCTGTGTACGTATAAAGTGACAGTGACTTTTACAAGTTAATTAAGTTAAGAAAGGGCTTGAAGGAAAAGACATGAGGCGTGGGATGCCTTCATTTCCTATGAAGAGTTAACGCCATGATGGATTATTGTATGATAATTAGCAATCCGGAAAGTCATACAATCAATAATAATAAAAATGTAGTCTTATACAGCACATGTATCCACCAATAAGGTGCTTAAGGCGCTTGAACAAAGACCAACACTTCTTAACTTTGAAGTTTTTGTAATTGATGAGACCGATTCCTGTAGCACCTTATATGGATTTACAATGTACTGTTGTTCATTCAGCAGCCACAGCTAGAAACACACGGACGTACCACTTCTCTTAACAAAAAGTGTACTCGAATATTTAGTCTAAGAACAGAAAACCATTCTCAACTTCTTTTATGTGAGATCATCGACCCCATGTACAAACTTATTAGCTAAGTTAATTTGTTCATAAATTCAATACGTTTGTTTGTTCTGGGTTTTTTTTTCTTCTACAAGCCTTGGCTTATTACTGTAGGATTGTGAGGTTTTGCCTCCACATGATTGTACTTTGAAACGATGGAAGTAAACGAATTGAATTGAATTGAACTGGTGCTCAACAATTAACTGAATGCCATATGGGAACCAAAATGAATAGAGGACACTAGGGGGGGGGAAAAAGACAGGAGAGAAGAACTGCAACAACAGGGGGGGGGGCGCGCGACAGTTAATTGGACAAAATAGAGGCATTTCAAAACATCATACCGTGGCCTTCAATCATCCAGCAGTAGATCGACAATGGCCAGAAAAAAATCAAATCAAAAATCAATCTTGCCATATGTACGTGAGAAACTAATTCACTTAGCTTTGATTCAGGAATATTAAAGAAAGACATAAGCTTGTGGAGGTCTGACTTTGAAACTTGTGAAAAGGCCTTCAGGCCGTGGCAGGTACCATTTTGTTAAAAAACACAAAACGTTGTCACTTCCTACACATTGGAAGGCTCTCTGATTGACACGCAGTGTATGTACATGGGATTTGGGGAAGAAAATAGCTCAACATCTTTTGATTTATGGAGGAAGGAACACTTGCCCCTGAGTTGTCTAAACATAGAGGCTTTCCTTCAAGCTTTAGTCTTTCTTTTCCCCCCTTTTTTTTACCCCAAAAAACAGCTAAAAAATTTACCTCATGTACTTGTACATATAATGTAGTATACCTGTAACCTTTAATAGAAATGTAACCTTTAACTTCACACAGAGCCACAGAGCATGGACTTTCTACAGGCACAGTGTACACCACTGAGCTCAGTACATGTAGATTGGAAGAAAAACATTGGAGATTCAACTTATCAGTTTGTATCAGAAATGGGGTGACTACATGTTTATGCATGGAAACAGCCTCTAAAACTGATGGATATGAGACACAAGATTGCATTTGATTTCAGGGGAATGGTGGACCGATTCTGGAATTTTTTTTTTTTTTTGGAGTTTCAAAGACTGATGGAAGACACAAGATTGCCTTTGGCCTAAAGGAACGGTGGACTGATTCTGTAAAAGTTTGGTTTCTGTAGACACAAGATTGCCTGCCTTTGGCTTCAGGGGAATGGTTGACCGATTCCTTAAAGTTTGGTTTCTGTTCTTAGAAAGATTGATGGAAGATAAGAGACTCACAAGATTCCCTTTGGCAAAGAGGGAATGCTGAACCGATTCTACTGAAAATTGGTTCCTGTTCTTTCATTGACTGTTCCTGTCCAGGTGCCTGAGAGCATGCTCAGAGTCAATATCAAGTGACAAAACCCACACATAAACAGCAGGTTTAATACTTTGTACATCAAGAAGTTAACTGCCTCTGCGCCCCTGGTCACCGCGCCCATGGTCATTGCCTTGGTGCCCCTCATCATAGAGGTGCCCTTTACGGTCTCTATACGTACATAGACGTATATATATATTCAAAAATGTTTTGTATATACCGCCATTTCATCAAGACCACAGCAGTTTGTGATGATACAAAGAAACAAGGAAACGATGAAACAATTTGCAAGTTAAAATCAAACAGCCAAACAATCATTGTGGGAACATAGGTGTGATTTCAGATGCTTCTTGAGGGTTAATACAGAAACGAAAATATGGGTTTTCCCTTTATAACCTCTTCAATACCACTTCCAGTTGTCCAAATAAGTAGCTGTGGCTGGGGCCTGATCATCACGTAAACAAGCATTGGGATGCACATAGCAACACCCTCGGCAACAGTCATAGCTGTACCCTCCAACTAGGACACTGCCTAGAGAGTGTGATGATTCATTACCAACATTAGTCTACCAGTGATTTTTACCGGACCAAATTTTACAGGTTTTTTTTTTCAACACTGTTCTTTATATGGGACTTCCAAACTTGTATGCTTTGTTTTTGATTGAGCCAGGACACCACGGCATTTGCTCCTTGGTAAAAGGCACCCTATGGGGAAATTGTAAATTTCTACTGGAGAATTTGAAGGGCACCGAGGCAATAACCAGAGGGCATGGGGGGTGGGGCAATTGCCTTCATTGCCGTCGCCATGAAGTTTCACTATCAGGCCTGGACTTTAATTTAAGACAATAACAATCTGTGCAGGCAATGATTTCACATAAAGTGGAATGCAATAAACTAGCCAGCAGGATGTAATTCTGACTGGTGCGGAGCAATATTAAAATGGCATTTGGCCAGCAGACCACTACAATGCTGATGTCATGCAAACATTACATATGAGCCAAACAGATGCGACAGTGTAACTGTTATATCCCATAGCCAGCCTTGACAAAACAGTGACAAAAAACCTCTACTATTTTATGAGAATACCCAGTATTGCCCATGAGTTTTCAGGAATAGGAAGTCGCTAAATTTGTTATCAAAGGTCAGTATGTCAGTGACCTGTAACAAATGCGAAGCTCACATCAATAGCGCTGTGTGTACATGTGTATGTATTTTAGCATTTTGTTGAAAAGTTCAGATCAGGTGTGTGTCACAGGACAGAGAGAGGACCGCTACGGTTACAGCAGGGAGGAAGGATCCAGCCGTCGATTTCGCCAAACTTTTCCTTACTTAGGTCAGGATTAATCTTAGAACTAAACATGTAAGACGAGTGAAGTTCTGTATCCATAGATGTTAGGACGCTCTAAACCCATCCTTACTCGAGATGGCCTTTTGTGAAATCGGCTGCTGGTGTAGGTCGTAACCACCAACAAACTTAGATAGTCTGTAAAGTTTACAAACCTGTTTTTGAAGGAATAAGTATTTCTTGCTCAAATGTTTATTCATGGTCATCTAACGTAGAATTACTTTTTTTTGGCAATTTTGTGCAACAAGGGTGAATTTCATGGACAAATATTTTTATGCAAAGAAAAGCCCGCATTTTTATGCAAATGTTTGAATACATCAAGTGAGAATACTGATCTTTGACAATAACCAAAGGTTTACCCAAGCAGCTCTACGAAACTGGGTCCAGTTGAGCCATATTATATGGCCACTGTGAACTCTGCATTAACCCCAGCCCTCTACCTCCCCTATTTGGGGGGGGGGGGTGTTGTGGCTTACAATCTAATCATTTCTAAATCACACATCCTAAAAACACTCCAAACTTAATAACACCCTTGGCATTCAAGGGTTCTTACATGTACAAATGAATAGGGGCCAATATCTGTTTACATTTAGGTTTAAAGACAATAAAAAACATAGCTTCACCCCTATCTGATACAGGTGATGTATTTGTTTTTGATGTTTTATCAGACCCTCATCCAGCTACTTTAACAATACATAAACTATTCCTGGTCTGATCGGCAGCAAATTGCGTCACAGCACCTTTCAGAAAGCTTTCAGACTTAAATGCAATGGACACTACTGAAAATAATTGTTGGTTAGCATAAAAACGTACGTGGTAATAAAACACTGTGAGAAATGGCTCCCTCTGAACATAGTTTTTGAAAAAGAGGTGTTTTCTCACTGAACCTGTTTTTCTGTCAATGGAAACTTTGATGACTAATTGGGTCAAAGTTTTCACAGATTTGATATTTAACGCAATATGTTTTGGATACACCAAATGAAAATACTGGTCTTGATACATTACCAAAGGTGTCTAGCTGTCGATTTCACCAAACTCTTCCTAACTTAGGATTAATCTTAGGGCTTAGGACGGGTTCAATTCCGTATCCAAATACGTAGGACGCATTGAACTCATCCTAAGTTAGGATGGGTTACTCGTCCTAACTCGAGATAGGATTAATCCTAGCGTTTCGTGAAATCGACTGCAGTGCCTTTATACTTAAAGTTTAAGTTAACCCTGTACCTTTTACTGATAAAAAAGCCACCATGGCACAAAGTAACACCTATCCTATGATGTGTTATGATAATCTATAGAGCAATACAAACCATGCATTGAATCCATGTACACACATCATGGAGGATTTAACTGTTTACGTTTGCGTGTGGCAGAAATAACACATTTCCTGTTGCGGCAGAAAAAAAACTTGACAGAGCGTGGAACATGACATCACTGTATTGAATTATGGGTTAGAGAGGACCCCCTAAGCCTTTGCATTATTATCACTACTTTAAGCCTGTGGTGACTGTCAAAAGAGTCAACAGTGTATAAAATAATGTCTTCATAAAAAAACCACCCCCCAAACAAAAGCAAGGTTGAATTTCCATCACGCTTTCAAAACACTAGCAGACAACATGGGTAATTTTCAACCATTATTCAAGTGACCAAACATTATACATGAAATATACAAAAAAATAAACCTGAGATAGTTTTGAAGCTCAGTTTGTTTAAACTGATCTCAGGTTTATATCAGACGCAATTTTGGTTGGTTACCTGCTGGTAATTTTTCAAGCTAAATAAAATTGGTTTTTTTTTTTATCAGGGGTAAAATAAGACCAAGATGTGAAACAGCTTGGGGGGAGGGGTTACCACAAAGTAGAAGGTGGGCCCAGACATTGCCCTTAACCTTTTCAGTGACTAGCAAGCAGGACCAGTTAGCTTGTCATTTCACGAGTCCATCTTTTTTACTGGTCAATTGCTCAAATGGAATAGAGATCTAATGTTTTTCAACACTGAACTAGCCAGCTTGACCACTTGGAGTGAACTTTGACTGGTCCTCATGTGTTTTTAACTGGAATTTGGCCAGCAGACCACTGTTAACGGAGAACACTGTATGGTCATCACAACAAAACATAACTAAAAAGTAAAAAACACAATTCCTGTCCATTTTAGTAGAGAAACCAGAAAGTTTGTTCCCCCATACAATCATTGTGGTTTTTGTTGGCAACAAATGACAGGAAATCAAATTTATCACTTTGTCTAGGAACAAGACAATCAATTAGTACAGAAACCCAACACCAACTAAAAACCACAACACCCACTACGGGAAGTGTCTGCACAACTAGTCACAAGACATCAAGCATGCATGATTTGTCTTTTACGCTATCTTTTAATTAGTTCATCTTTGAAAGGGCAAGGCCATTTTCATTTTGCCAAGGGCACTTGCATTGGAAAACATTAAATTCTATGGGAAAGTTTTGGAGTTGCACTAAGGCCAAGACATGGGGCAATGCGGGCCATGGCCTCCATGTAATTTTTTCTTAAGGGATTTTTTTCTGAAGGGATTTAAACTGGCGACCGGTCAGCGCATGAAAGAATTGATCATGGACGAATGAAAAGAAGGAATCGGAACAAACCCCCAAAGTGCAATGTACACATGTGTTTTATGTACATACATTACACATGGAACAATACAAATTATTCACAAATGAGCAGCTTGGTTTATCTCTGCTGGACCAGCTTACCCAGTAATTAGGTCCTCCTTGTGTGTGTCCCTTACCAGCACGACCAACTTCCTCTTCTAAATTATCTTAATTGATAGGTCGTTATCTAGTGTTTCACTTTGTACCTCTGGTGGTGTTCTCACACTGGGCACCTGCTAATTAGAGATTACGATGTGCAAATGGGCAAATTAGAAAACCCTGTTTGATGTCAATGAGCACATTAGAAAACCCTGCTTCAAGCATTCAAGCAATGCTGTTGGTTAGTGCTTGCTCTATGGTTAGTGCATGGAGGTAAAACTGTGTGTGGGTGCGTTTACAATATCATACAGCAAGGACTAGGCTATGTGTATACATATTCAAACCGCGGACCTACCATTATGTAAAAGAACACAGTTGGGGAAATGTCCAAAGTTGGAAAGTGTGTACACAACCAAATGAGAGCTTTCACAACAGAGTCCACAGTTGGGGAAATGTCCCCAGTTTGAAAGTGTGTACAAACAAATGAGAGCTGTTGCTATAGAGTACATGTGCAAACAAAAGAGGTGCAATAGGGTCCTCAGTTGGGTAAAGGTCCCCAGTTTGAGAGCAAGTACAAATCCAATGGGAGATTTTGCCAAAGGGTGAAGTACAAAAAGGTGTTAACAGTATTTTGAGTGTGCATGAATTGCTGAAACCAGGTTATAAAGAGGTCTGTAAAATTTGTTTTAGAGCAGTAAATTAATTCTTTCTCAGTGCCTGGCAATTTGTGTTGGCTTAAAATGCGGAATCCTTGACTGGGGCAGTATTTCAGAAGAAGGGGGGATTAGTGCAAAACGAACATATAAAATTAAAAAAATTATTTGTTTGTTCTCATATGACGAATAGAGTGTTTTATTTTGCCTGCCAGGCAAAGCCCTGGAAAATACAGGGTCACTCTTTTTGAGAACTAAACATAAAGTCAAATCAGAGAAGTATAGTTGAGTACCCTTTAACTTAACCAGCCAAACTTTTTACATAACTTCTTAATTTTCAATGTCTGATTCAGTAACCTTGAGACCCCTTACCAGACAGCTACAGAGTAAAACGATTTACACAGGTCAATATGGGGTCAGCAGGGGTACTTCCTCTTGGGAACAAGGTTGACCTTCTAATAAAACTCACACCTGGATGGAATACTGTTAAGATCAACACTTTTTTCAATAAGTCATTTGCGAGTTTTTTACAACGTCTGGTGAAATGACTTGCTTAGTCACAATGTACTGCTCACATTTGAATTCCTCAGAAAATAGAGACAGTTGACAAGCATGCAACTGTAACTTCACCCAAAAAAAGAGAGGAAATTACAAAATTTAAATAATTTTGTATGGTATTTTTTTCCATTTTGAATGGTAAAACTGAGAATAATCAGAGGAAATCATCTGCATGCCTGCGTTACTATGTCAAAATGGTTCAGAGCAAGCTTTTGTAACGCAACCTCCAGATGAGCAAACACTGGTACCATTGTGCCAAACACATTCATTCAGAATTGTGTATGGGTGTTCGGCGTCTTTTACGTAACTAGGCAAAAGCTTGCCCCTAAACATGTGACATAGCAACTATCTCAATAGTCTTAGGAATTCAAATTTAAGTGATGACTTGTGATCGAGCACGTCATCGCACCAGACACTATCTAAGGGCCATGTCACACCAGGCAATTTACGGGCAACCAGTTCCAGGCAATCTCCAAGAAGAAAGGGCATTCCCATTCGAATGTTCACCTTTGCTTCTTGTGGATCGTAATACATTATTAAAAAAGTTCCCTGTGTGCTACCGAAGTGGCCCTGTAGCATGCACTGCAGTTGGTTGCCTCCAAGTTGCCTGCAAAAGTTGCCTCGTGTGACAAGGCCCTAACACGCAAATTGCTTATTTGCTGTAATCTTTTCTCGAACATGCATCGCAAGACCACAAAGATCAACTTTCTTGATCCTTAGTATTTGATCTGCACATTGCAGTTCAAATTTTAGCAACGATTGTTTACATCTCACAGACTGTTTATATACACAAAAGTCTTGAACTTTCTCTTGTGTAAAAGAAGTTGTATCACCACTGACTGTCTGTACTTCAGTACTTCTCAATTTATAGCCCACACTAGTCCAGTCCAGCTGTCGCTAAACTTGGAATGGACTGCTGTTTTCCTGGGCCCAATTTCATAGAGCTGCTTTTAAAAGCAGACAATATTCCTTGACACATATCTGCTAACCAGAAAGGAGCAGGAAACCAGTCACAAATTCTACATGTGACATGGTTGTTTGACTGGTAACCTTATTCTAGTAAGCAAAACTTTGTTAAATAATAAAAAAAATCCCCAAAATGATGCGACTTCAAACAGGATAAAGACAGCATGAAAAACTGGGTTTTTTTCTTTATTTCTTTTACTTTGGCAGTATGAATATTGGATATTAAATTGCTTTAAAAGCAATACTATCAACCAGCTATACCCTCGCCGAGGTGTCTGAACCCATTGACCCAAAAGGGCAATCTAGCAGGTCTCTCTCCGTAAATAAACTGTACTTGGTAGATGCATAAAAATTCCCAATGTTATGGCAGTCTAATCCGCGAGCTAATTGATCTGCCATGCAAAATATAATTGCAAAAATAATATTACACTCCCAAGTCAACCAAGTAAAAAAACAAATGCTGAGTTGGTCCGAAGGTTCACCGGGGTACAAATGTAGTTCAAGTACACTATAAAGATATTCGACTTTTCAATCCCTCATGCCTTACCACCCCCACCCCCACCGCCCCCCCCCCCCCCCTCTAAAAAGAGAGTTGAACTTGTAGTCTGAAGTCACATGTGGTCTCATGTGTCACCATGGTCCAGTGGTTAGATTCGCAGGACTAAACCGTTGATTTCACAACGACCGGTTGATTTCACAGCGACAAGAATAAGTATTGTCGTGTAGCTACTGAATCACAATTTCTTGATTTGTGCAATTCATAATCATAGACGTTTAATAAAAATTGGCTATTGCCAGCTTTGTGTTTATATCCCCTTGTGGGGCCTTGCCACGTTCCCTTGGCGGGAAGATCATCTAAACAAACGGACAAACAAACAAACAAACAAACAAACAAACAAACAAAATGACGAACATGTGGCTTTGCCCAGAATTAAGCTTCAATATACAAAAGGTTATTAAACCTCTCATTAAAAAACATGAGAACCATCTTTCCCGTGGATTCTTCCCAATTAGTGTCATGAACATTGTAAAATTGTGCACTTTCTATAAGTTTTCATTATTATTTATTATTATTATACAGTGCACAACATTAATAAAGCTGGGCCGGGTCCAAACAGAGAAGGGTCATGTGATTGCTTTCTTCCTGGCGGCACATCGCCCTAGGCAATGGGTGGGTGTCAGGGTGACAGGGAATGTCTCATCATTAGTAACTCATTCTAAATCCATAATAAAAACATCCCAGCAGCTTTAAAGAGATTGGTAAACATGCGTCACAAGAAATCATGATCCGCAAAATCACCGCAAAATTACTAGAGGAATTAGGGAAAAGGGTTACAAAATATTGTTTTATTTAAAATAAAAAGTTACATTCCCTACTCACAGTTACGCTTCTCAGATTCAAATTTTTGGGGATCAAAACCGATATCTTTTTTACACAACCACATCACTTCAAAGTGAAATGTTTCTCAAATTGCCTTATTTTATCAAAAGCTGCTATGGGCCTCTAACCCAAAGTTTTGTGTTGCCTTTAGTTTTAATAGTGGTTACCAAACGTCAGACCTGATACTTCACAGCTAGGCAACAAAGGTGGTTGCCTCCATTCAACGAAGGTGATTGCCTCCATGCCCCCTCGTCATTGCCTTGATGCCCTTGAAATGCTCCAGTAGAAATTGACATTTCCCCATAGGGTGCCCTTTACCAGGGAGAAATTACCTTGGTGCCCTTGTAAAAATGAAGCATACAGGCCTGAAACGTAAACCTTCCCTTTAATAAACTGAGTTGGCCTATTTTCCTGGAAGTTCGGAGTTCCTCACACGCATTCGCTAAGGATGATAACAGCCCAATACTGCCCCCTAGGGATTCATGTTTTCTCCTGAAGGCTGCGAGATATAACTGCACTTGACATTATAATCTTTTGAGTTCATTCGAGCTTCAGGGAGATGAGACCTCCGCAAACAAGACCGCTTGTAAAATACTTTTTGGTGAATGTTTCATACTCACAGTTTGCCGCCGCCATATTGGCAAAATAATGTAGGCGATTTGAAATGCTCACTAACAGTGCCCAATTTCATAAAGCCTGGTAGCATAAAACAAATTGCTTAGCACAACAAAACTTTTTCTTGGCAAAAACATGTCGCCAGCCACAACACCACACAGTTACTATTGCTGTGACTGGTACCCCGATCATTTCTTGCTTGGCCAAGAAATTTGCTAAGCAGAATTTTCTACTTCACGAAATTTGGCTTCGATCGCTTGAACAAAAATTGGGTTAATCATCTCATACAGCAGGAAAATATGAACAAAATTTCAGTAAATTGTACACTCTGAGAGACAGACAAGTTCAAGAAGGTATTTTATGAAAATCCTGAAATCAGGAAAGCTCCTGAGAAACCAAACGCTTGGTAGAATGTTTAAGACATCACATCATAATATTGATGTTTTGTTGTTTTGGCTTTTGGTCCCTAAATCTTAAAACCGGATGCTGTAAAATCACTTGAGACACTTCTAATAATAATAATAATAATAATAATAATTTGGGGGGCTAATCGTCCTTAGAGCTGAATTGCGAAGGACGCGGCTACATTGGTTCGAGAAGCAGGCATGCAAGGGCGCATTCAGCTGCCAGCCACATCAACCCATTATGACCACGGAGCACAGCCAAGATCGAAAGTGTTTGATTTTTTCCTGAGGGAGGAAAACCGGATAGTCTGGAAAACCCTCGTGGCACAGCAGAGAACCAACGCACAACTCAACTCACATATGGCCCCGACCGGGAATCGAACCGGGGTCACCTTGGTGAAAAGCGAGCGCTTTACGCACAAGCCAACCGTGCAGGAACTTAAGCCCCTTGGAGACTGTTTAATTCTGTAAAAATCACCATTGAAAGAAATATAGTTGGATTTTCGACACACTGTTGGAAATTCATGGTGGAACATTTAAAAATGACAATTCAGGACATGAATGTCAAATCAGGACATGAACTTTAGTGTGAACTTCTTGGTTGATAGAAAGAAGGTTAAACCGCTCTGTCGTTTGTGGTTCAAGCCGCTTTGGTCTCACATAGGGTTATCAACTTCAGTGAGTGCATGTTAAAGTATTCACATACTGTAGTTACTGACAAAAGGTACAAGATGTGCTGACAGGGGGTTTGATTGAAGCCAGTCATGTCTTTCTTACCACCTTCTTTAAAGGCAGTGGACACTATTGATAAATACTCAAAAATAATTATTAGCATAGAACCTTACCTGGTAGTGAGTAATGGGGAGAGGTTGATAGTACAAAACATTGTGAGAAATGGCTCCCTCTGAATTTGATTTTGAGACCTCAGATTTAGAATCCGAGGTCTCGAAATCAAGCATCTGAAAGCACACAACTTCGTGTGACAAGGTGTTTTTTCTTTCATTATTATCTCGCAACTTCGTCGACCAATTGAGCTAAACTTTCACAGGTTTGTTATTTTATGCATATGTTGGGATACACCTAGTGAGAACACTGATCTTTGACAATTACCAAACATGTATCCAGTGCCTTTAAGGAAAATAATAACTTTGGTTTATGGAACTGTTCAATTGTTTTAATCCTACAACAGTTTCATTTTTTTAAATTGCCGAAAAACTAGGGAGCGGTTATATGTTCCTGCAGGAAGAGTAATCTGCAATAGGAGACTTTCCAACGCTAGGTGGCAGCAGACATACCGGGTAAATTTCCATTGTTTACGTAGTTCTGAACATGCGCATAATTCTGAGAACAATGGATTTACCCGGTAAGTCTGCTGCCCTCTATCGTCCCAGAAAGTCTCCCATTGGATTACACTATCATTCAAATTTGTTGGGATAAAAAGAGATATTTTGTCCATAACTGGAGTACTTTTAGTGAAAAATACATTATACTCTCCAAATCTGCTGTACTTCATACCAAGCAAAACTTTTCTTGCCATTAATTTTCAGAGACATTACCAAACAAATACAGACCCTTTAAGACCAACATTACATTGTACAAGTGCACTGTGGCCTGGGGTATGTGTACAGTACATGAGCATGCAGTGTTCAGCCGAACGTCAGAAGGTCAGTGAAATCGAAGTGTAAATGCAGGTCAACCTTTGGGTTCAGTGTTCGGGCTCATATTCTACTTTTTTAAATTCAATGACAGTTTATCTTGAAAATCTGCCGACACTTTTCACAAAGACCGTCATAAACTCGTACGAGGGATTAATGCTTCTTCCCCAATGGTTATGTAGGTCATATGGCAGTCGAGGCAAAAACTATATTCAATATTTGAACATATGCAGAGTAACTTTTAAAATATGGTCAGGGCTACACATTAAGCCTGGCGTACTTTGCCTAGTCAAAACTGCCATTGGGTCATAAACCCCACTTCTCAACTTCCAATGTACATGGTACTATATAATAGAAGCTGCAACTGAAACATACTGTATTTGTTATAAGATATATATTTGTTCCTTTTCAAATGTGAATAATTAGTATCAATATGTTTTTGTGTGAGGCGAGTGCAATAAACTGGTTTTGACCGCTACCAGTAAACTATCTGAAAGATTTAAACTTTGACAATACATGTTTAAAATTTGGGGTGCTAAAACTTGTCGGGAGGGGGGAGGGGGGCCAAGTACTTAATTTGACGGTAAGCAGAGTCTCGTGAAATTACATGAAGGCCCTGACAGTAAGCACAACAGTAGGATGGATCAACATCACATCATCAACAGCTCTAGTTTTATATCAATATCCGTCGTCATTTTCTGTTTTGTTGGGGAGGGGGACGGGGGAGGGTGATTAGAAGTTCAATGCCCGAACATTTGTGCCAAGCCAGGCAGCTTTCATAAAAGGGTGTGGCTATGATTATGAACCGCAATATTCTAGATTCTAGAACGCCAAAATATGATCCAGTAAGCTAACTGAGGAATGAGTATCTGCAACTGCGATGATTGATGACCCATGTGCACTGCTGTGAGCAGTGTACGGGGATACATTCGTGTTCATTATCTATTTTTCATGAGGAGTGATGATATAAAAATTGAAGATGACAACTAGCTCGGGATCAAAATTAGGCCGCTAGACTTGTCACCCCACTACATGCATTACTGACATTTTGTACCACTTCATTCGTGTACCATCTTGCTGTAAACAAAATTTCAAAATGTTGTTTTATTAGACTCACGGAGGCAACAAAAGCGATTGCCTCCATGCCCCTGGTCATTGCCTTGGTGCCCTTGAAATGATCCAGCAGAAATTAACAATTTCCTCATAAAGGTGCCCTTTTAATACCAATGAGAAAATGCCTTGGTGCCCTTAGCCTTGCCCTTTCAAAAACGAAGCATGTACATGTAGGCCCGTCACAAGATCCATACTTATTGGTGTGCTTATTTCTCATAAACTCGACCATTTCGAGCAAAACTATTTCAAGGGAAGTTTTCCATCATTACCTTCTTCAAATCATGTAACTTATGTGCAAGCATGAGCATACATTTTGGCAAATCTTATTAATGATGCGCATACCCCTTTCTTAAGAGACAAAGCAGTGAGCAAACGCAAGAGGAAAAAACACATACATACTGGGGAAGTGGAATATTTGTTCAAAGTATCAAATTTCAAGTGAATCACATTTAGGAGGATCAGGTTGGCTTGCCCTTCCTGTCACCTCAGGGACAGGACAAGGACCCCCCCCCCCCCTCAAATCATGCATGTATGCTAACACTTAGGGTTTCGCACGTCCCTACCTAACTTCTTCAGTCCTTACCTGACTACACAGGTTCTTCTATTCCTACCTGACTACACAGGTTTCTCAGTCTCCACCTTACTACTTAGAGGAACACATTGCCTTTGATCGGACGAGTTGGTCTACAAAAAGCATTTGAAACCGTTTGGTATGAAATGCATTAGTTAGAAAGATGTTTTAAAAGTAGAATACAATGATCCACACAAGTATCACTCAAAATTGCACGGTTTTCCTTAGTTTTACGCCGCGAACTAACACAGCCGGCCAATTATGGGAGTCCCATAAATGGCCGACTGTGTTAGTCGACGAGGTAAAAAGAAAACCACGCAATTTTGAGGCATATTTATTTTGTGTAGATCATTGTATTCTACTTTTACAGCATCCTTCTACCCATATGCATTTTATAACAAACGGTTACAGACTGCTTTTCAAAGACCAACTTTCAAAGGCAACGTGTTCCTTTAAGTTTTTCCCTATTACAACCCTTCAATCAGATGTAACTTTCTAATTGCAAAAAAGGGGAAATGGCGGATCGCACTTAACTTTTGTACAGTGTTTTTCAGATTTCTTTGGCAGTGTTTTGAAAACAAACAGAGGAAATCAGCTGATCAGCTGAAAAGTTGCATGCCTGTTCAATAGAGGGGGGGATGTCTCCCAATCTACGCAAACACTCAAGGTCCCCTGTAAATTGTACATTACACCATGTACATGTTTAAACATCTGTATCAGGACGCATTCCAGATTGAATGAAGTACAAGTTCCTATCAACCTGCTTTTGTGCTTACCTCTTAGCTCAAATAACTTCACAGACGTGACTACTACTAGTACAAACATGTCTGGGAAAAACATGTAAAGTATACTAAATGCATATCATATTTTAATAGTGTTAAAACACTCATGACTTTAAAAAAGACATCGTTTCAACAATACTTTGACTGTTGTGCTGGATTTTTAGTGACCTGGTTTTTGACAAACAGTTTTGGAGGGAAAAAAAGTAGAAATCACAGAGCAATGTTTTCAGGAAAGATGCGTAAAAACGGTGTACCTAAAAAATAACTTGGTCTCCTGTGACATATCACAAAAATTATTGTGACATTGATTTTCTAATTTCTCCAAAACTACATCACCTTGGCAAGTAATGTTTCAAGGGAAGTTTTCTACAATCATTATCTTCAAATCGTGTAAATGTAATGTAAATCTGTGAACATCGTGTTTTGTGTTGTACAAAAAGTACCCAAACACTTTAACAGCTAGTCAGCACATGCATGAATTCTGTCCTTGAAGCATGCAACGTTTTCCAAAGTTACGCCACAAAACAATTTCCACAGGTGAGGCTTTCACACTCATCTTAACACACGCTGGGGGATGATTTCATCCGGCAAATTTACATAATGAAATATATTCCTACTGAACATGTTTTGCGCACACTTGAATGCTAATACTGAGCAACAAATTATAATTGTTTTTAAAGTAGAAATAATAATTTCGTGTAGATTTTTGCTATCACTTTAGAACCTAGAAATATAAAGACAGACAAATTTCTAACATAATCGTCAACAATTCTGTAATCTGGCAAAAAAATTACCGAAACAAAAAGTCCTGATGATTGATCACTGTATCAGCTTGACACTATGGAGCTTTCACTTACAATTTCAAGTCACTCTTGACATTACCTGCTGGACTCTTGGTCAGAATTGAATAATTTCATTTTACAACTTGGCCACTTTTCTGGTAGTTTAAAAAAAAATTGTAATGATTTTCATGTGAATAAATAAATCAGAATTCAGATAAAAGTAGGGAATAATATCAAGGCCTGTCAAACTAAAGATGATCTTTTTGTCTCTCCATTGTATGACAGTCTTCTAGCCTGTTGCATTCTCAAGTACCTTAAATCCAACTTGTCTTTCAAGAACGGACAAACGCACGATCTCAAAGTATCCTTTGTAGCAAGAGTCCAGAGAGTGTTAGTAGACGCTCTAAGAAGTTGCCTCCCCCCCCCCCAACCCCAATCATGTCACTTGACTGGAATTACTTGTAATAATAAGCAGAGGCCATTCGGTATGCAACATGGCAGACTCGTCCATAATCTCAACTCCCTCTTGCGAAAACATTGCCCCGTTCCCAACCAACCCCCCATGATAATTCTTGATCAATAAACACAAACAAATATGAGACACTCCTCGTGCTCTGTGGTCTTGACACACACATCAGACACAAATTCTGCACATCTGTGTGTGGATCTTGACGCCCCCCCCCCCCCCCGAACCCCTTGAAAATCTATTTGCAAGCGTTATAAGTCATGTCTACATACCACACCATTTTTAGAGCACATTGCAAACATTCAAATGTATTTGTTACCCATCAATCATTGGTTCATTACTGTAGACTTTTCAACGACAACAAATCTTGCCGATACTTATTGGTTCAAGCACCCAAAGAATTTTGTTTTGTCGTTAAAAAAAATCTTAACGTTTTACAACCCGAAAGGTAATAACCCTAATAACCGCTTCACGGTTTTCTGCTAAGCAGAAATGAGCAGGATACCAGTTAAAAATTGTATATGTGTCATAGTAACTTGGCTGATAACCTTATTCTGGTAAGCAAAACTCTGCTTAAATTTACACTTAACAGACCCTGAGCATCACAAGAAATACAAACAATGTTGACTATTTCTTTCTCCCTACTCGAGAAAAGAGAACTAGTTGCAAACAGCTTTAAAGCCATTGGACACTTTCTGAACAGAACAAAAATTAAAGGTTCACAGATTTACAATTAACTTTCAGGGTTTACAGAAGGTAATGGTGAAAGACTTCCCTTGAAATATTATTCCATGAAATGCTTTACTTTTTGAGATAACATTTAAACAATTGACAATTCTCGATATCGAGAATAACAGATTTATTTTAAACACATGTCATGACACGGCAAAATGTGCGGAGACAAGGGTGGGTTTTCCCGTTATTTTTTCCCGACTCCGATGACCGATCGAGCCTAAATTTTTACAGGATTGTTATTTTGTATTAAGGTGACACACGAAGTGTGGGCCTTTGGACAATACTGTTTACCGATGTTGTGCGATTGCTTTAAACCGAAAGGACCTAGGCCTACATGTATATGGTAAAATTTCAAAAACAAAAGTTAATGGCCTGACGTTACAAGAAACATTAGCAGAGTCTTTCTCAAAAGCTAAAATTCAAGAAAAATCCTGAGAATCCGGGAAAGAAATCCTTTAAAAAAATCACAAGCCTGGGATGGTACACTGACACTGACAGCTGGCTTTCCTTTCCTGAAAAACCCAATATCAAAAAGAATGTTGCATGTATTATGATGTCTGGCGTGATGAGAATTTCATACACCCAAGGGTAAGAAAGAAAGCACCTGAGCAGAGAAACAGAAGTACCCCCGAGGTGACGCCCCAGGTGCCTTGACTGGGAGCCATCCCCTAGGGTCAAATACGTGCAACAAACCCCCAACCCAAAGAAAAAAACAAGACGTATGATTGATTATGTTACCATGGTGTTACTTTAAGATTGTATTGAAGAATGTTGTTTTATTGTTGTACACATTCATGAGTCTGGCAGAGGCAGAGGAGGAATTCACATAATAATTATTTGTCTGAGTAGTGTCCCTTCGTTACAAGACAGTACAACTGTATAAAAAAAGAAAAAAAATAATTAAAAAAATACCCGAAAAATTACAACACTTTACCTGGCAGCTAGGGTGCCAGGTAAAGTGCCGTAAATTTCACGGTGGAAGTTTTGTAAATTGTGCCTTGAAGGAGTAGTTTACAAAACTTGCAGCGTGAAAGATACGGCATTTTACCTGGCACGTTAGCTGCCAGGTAAAGTGCCGTAAATTTTGCGGATATTTTTCGCAGTGTAACCTAGGATATAAGCACAGTTTTTGAGCTTTTTGGGAGCTTCATTTTTCCTCAAAAGGGCATGGCAATACAGTGTTATTCCTGAAGGGCTACAAGTCCAAGGCCAAATTCATTTTTTGTAATCCACTCATTTCCCTCAATCCACCTATTTTCATCAATAATACAATAGAATGGAGAGTGAAATCATTTTATGTCCATCTCTTCAGGGAAGTAAATTTGATTTCACTTTTACTTTTGCAAGCTGCATCAACACGGACTTAAATTTGATTTGAAACTTTGCATGGTGGAAATACTATATAGTAAGGTTTGCGGTAACACCATGTAATGACTATCTCTAAATGAGTTGGGGTGGTTCTGAAAAGAACCGTTGGTTTCAACTCGACGTTTTGATCAGTTTGCTCTGATCATCTTCTATAGTTACTCTATTTTGTCAACTATTGCATTTCTGATTATAAAGCCCTTAACGGCAGTCTGGTCAAATAATAAAAGGCAAACAATTTGAACAGTGGTAAGTCTGAATGGCCACTTGAGCTTCTGGAAACTCACTTCACATACTGAAGTGAAAAATGTCCTGCAGTCCTGATCGGAATGTACCCTTACACATGAGAGACCAGACCAGGGGTCAATTTCACAAAGAAGGAACATGTAGGACTGGTTCTAGATATTAAAATTTTAAGACACTTTTAGGCTCAGGTCCTTAATTAGGATGAGTAACTCCTCCCAACTTGAGATAAAATGAACTCTTTGTGGAATGCACCCCTAGAGCCCAATTTCATAAACTGCTTCAGCAAATAAGAATGCTTTTAAACATTTTCCGCAAAGCGTAAATAAGCATTTCCGCAAAGCGTAAATAAGCAGGATACTACTAGTCACAGATTTAAATGCATGTAATATTTTGGCTAGTAACCTGGTAAGCAAAATAAATATTCTTTTTCCCTAAAGCAAATTTAACATCTATTAAACCTCATATTTCTTAGCTACTTTTTTTTCACTTGAAAACACTGGACACTATTGGTAATTGTTATTATTAATATTATTGATTGGTTTAAATTATAAATCTGAGGTCTCAAAATCAAATTCTTGGAAAATTACTGTTTTCTCGAAAACTACATTACTTCAGAGAGAGCCGATTTTCTCACAATGTTTTATACTATCAACCTCTCCCCATTACTCATTACCATGTAAGGTTTTATGCTAATAATTATTTTGCTTAATTACCAATAGTGTCCACTGCCTTTAAGCAGCTCTGTGAAATTGGGCCCAGTTGAAGTTGAACTCTTTCTTTGGCAAAATTACAAGTACAGGTACATGTCTGCATAACAAAAGCAATCTGTGCTGGATAGATAATTCAACGGAGATAAAAGCAAACTATAAGATTATATTCCACTGATAAATGATAACATTGCATTCCATAGACTATCACTGGTATCTTGTTCAATGCATAGAATGTTATGTTCTGTGACTTTTTCCAATCAAAGTTGTTTTTTTCATGATGGGCGTACCTCATGTACATTATGTCTTTGGCTTTTAGAACTGAGAGATTGTTGTAATCCTATTATATGAACGAAAATCCAATGACACTAACCTGTGAAAATTTCACTTCAAAGGTAGAAGTGTTGACACATTCCGAGAATAATAATAATAATAATAATAATAACAACAAATTCTTATACAGTGCATTTCACAATAACCGTATCAATGCGCTTTACATTAGTGCCCTAGTCATGGGGCCAATAACATCCCCGTAATGTTTCTCAGCTCCCTTGGGAGTATACAGCCCTGAGCTGCCTGTAAGGCGCTTGTGGCTTTTTCATACACAATATCAACCTCTACCCTCGCAGGTACCCATTTATACCCCTGGGTGAAGAGAAGCAATTATAGTAAAGTATCTTGCTTAAGGACACAAGTGTCACGACCGGGATTCGAACCCACACTCCGGTGAATCAGCACCAGAACTTGAATTTGATGCTCTTAACCACTCGGCCATGACACTCTACAGAAGCGTTTATGAGCCATAAAATCCTAGATTTTCACATTGCTACATTAATTTGAAGTGAAATGTTTCTCAAAATGCTTTATACTTTTGAAAGCTGCAGTATGCTTCTTCTTCTAAAACCCAATGGTTTTTTTTATTGGCATTCATTTTAAGAGTGATTACCAAACAGGTACTCCCTTCAAATGCTTAGAAACTTTATCTATTTTTATCCAAGCAAAGGTTTTTTTCCATGATGGTCCACCCTCTGTCTACTTTAATGAGTTCCTTGCAAATTTCAGATGATTACAAAGACTGTGCACGTACATTACATGCCATGTGCAGAGGCACATACTGTAGAAGTCATCCAAAACACAACACTACTATTGAATATGACACTAAAACCTACACACATGTATTGGGTTCAATCAGGAAATAACTAAACAAACTCTAATTTCAAAGTGGGTTTTCGGTTTCATCTTAATAGGACATTGTAGGAGGCTACGTTACCTCCCATCGAGCCTGATGTATCACACTCTGTGTGAGCTTCCTCTAAAACATACACTTATTATGGTAATAAGAGCAAAAATATTAAACCGCACTTATATTATAACGCATATCACTGCTAAGACTCTAAAGACCAATCCGACGAAACAAAATTGGAAGCGCCCTCTATTGAAAATTACCAACTGCAGTGTCTTTTTGTGCACAATCTAAGCATTGAAGACACCGCAGCAAATGGCACGCGGTGCTCAACACTTGCGCGCCTGGTGTGCGCCCGGTGCGCGTCGGATTGGTCTATTAAAAAAAACTAAAAAGCAGGTCTGGATTTACATTGAGGCTTTGGCCTGCATTGCCCCAAGGCTTGACCTTGATGCCCTCCAAAACTTTCCCAAAGACCATGGAAGTGCCCTTAGCAAAATGAAAATGGCCTTGCCCTTTCAAAGATGAAATTCCAGGCCTGAACATCATACACAAAAATCTTAACATCGATGTGGACATGGTAAAACAAATTTGCTTCACTCATGAAAAAAAATAATAATAATGGGAAACCCCAGCCCCTGATAGATACAAAACACATTTCAACGACGTGTTTACGCCACACATCACCCAAATACACCAACCTCATCAGTCATAACACAACCGGAATTCATTAATTGCACCACTGGGGAGAAAACAGACAGTTAGTGACGACAAAAATGCTTCATATTTTCTTTTTGCAAAGCAAGCTAGGGACCCGTAAGTTCCTCAATGAGGCGTGAATGATGGATTCCACAACTTTCATATGGTATAGAAACGACACAATGTGTTACATTGGTACCTCATGTGGTAATACCAATAATAAATACGTTGAACGCCCTTTTTGGGTCCCACTGGCCCATGACTGGAAACTTCATAGCAAACACTACATAAACACGTTCACCCCCATCATAGAAGCAGTCGATGCTGTGACATATAGTTGAAGACACAAGTGTGCTAAACTCAGAAAGTTCACACTTTCTGAAAACAAAAATTGCCGTCCAAATAACACCATATGGCTCCTTTTGGTAAAGTGAATGTTATTATTCATTGTTGGCATTGGATACAAGGTCCATGCCCAAGATGGTGGCAGCATGGTGAGGCACTGGTTTTTGGTAACTTAAGGAGACCAAGGACACAAAAAAAAAGGTGAAAACAAAAGGACTCCATAAGGGAATTCTAAAGAAACAGTTACTCCACGAGAAAATTGGTGTACATAGCCAACGGGATAACTGTTAAGTGCAGGCATGGAAAGAACAAAAAGAATGCTCAAGGCAGCATGCATTTTTGAGAATGCCTGGTCTATAATTAGCGTAGCCCAAACAAATCACTCCAACTGCAGATGCTGTGGGCGAAACACACAAACACAAAAAAAAGTTTGTTACTGACTGACTTCAACCCATTTATTTTAATCCTGCTTGAGGGGTAAACATGTTCCCATCTCCCATTTACGCCTACGTGGTTTGGTACTGTACTTAAAGGCAGGGTTTACTTTAAGGTAATTGTCAAAGACCATGTATCCCAACTTGGTGAATCCATACATATGCATGAAATAACAAACCAGAGAGAGTTGCCCGGCTCAGTTGGTCCTAGAAGTTGCTAGAAAATAACAACAAGGAAAAACATCACCTTCGTTGCATAGAACTGTGTTTACAGATGCCTAAGAAAGGCTTCACGACTGAAAACCTTTCTCGGACTCATATTTAAAAGTGGAAAAATACCTTTCTCTAAATCTACAATGCAGGCCTTGAAATGACCCATGGCAACCACAGCAGTTCCTTTCAGGCAGGCGAGATGCTACACTTGGTCATGACAATTTGGGCCATATATTTCCCATATATACTCCAAAGATGCATTATAAAATTAACAGCTGTATAAGTTTTAAGATTATGTCCCCTTCTTCCTATCAAAAGTTGATAAAATCGGACAGTGCAATCTCCATAAAATGTGAGATTTGATATTTTCTTCCAATGAACTACATCATATAAGTCCAGGCTCTCTTATACAAAAGTAAGACTCATATGGAGCCTCATGCTGTCAGCCATCAAGCAATGACCCAATATTACAAACTGAACATAATTGACATCATCACAAGCTCGTTGTGACATTCTGCACTGTCAGCCAGTGTGGATATGAGTTTGTAAACCCCTTCCCCCACCCCCCCCCCCACCTGTTGCCGAGTAAATGTTGTGCTGTCAGATTGGCAGCTGGAATTACTAGCGATATATTTTTGGGTTTATTTTTTATTTTTTTTAGTACACATAAAAAAGTACATGAACATGAAACAGTATCCTGACGAAGACTAGAGCAAGCTATTCGAAACTTTGAGACCTCAATCAAGAACTCACTCCGCGGTTGTGAAGTTAACGATCCTCTATAAATTAAAGTAGTAGTCCCAACCAGGCGATTTTCTACCTTCCGCACAGGTAGTAGTTTTAAAAAGCAGGACAGTTCTTTTCAAAACTGAGAAGTCTCCCAGATTCCGAACATCTACTCCGCGGTAGTAGAATATAAAGCAAGAAAATCTACCTGGCAAGTAGAAACACACACATGGTGTTACCACAAACCAAATACATACTGAAGCAGTATCCCTCAGTACATGTTTATTTACACATCGGCCCGCACATGTTCTAGTGAGATGAAAGAGGGTACCAATCGCACCTTTGGCTGCAGCATTCAACAAACGAACACCAATCATCAGAAATCTATGAAATGATTCAGGCATGAATTATTTCTCTTACTCAAATTATGTCACTTGGTAGGGAAGTCTTTCTCACAAAGTAAGTTTATGAATCTTTGGTGTGTTTACCAATCTATGACCCTAAACCATAGAAATAGAATCCGGAGAACGCTGAGCTGGTATGGCAAAATTATCATCGCGTGAGACGCGTGTATGGCAAAATGGCAAGATATCAGCGCACAAAGACCGTTTCTAGTGTGTTCATTGGTCAATGATGTCACTGTATGGCAAAATTGTATGGCAAAATACTTTGCCATACACGCGTTACAAAAATAGCGTATGCACAGCCATAAAAATGGTCTCACAACGAAACTGCAGGCACAATGAGACACTCAGCGTTCTCCGGGTTCTATTTCTATGCCCTAAACACAAATGTACCTTTGAAGCCCACATTTAAAATGGCGGAGCTTAAGCCGCAGCCAGAGCCAAACTCAAGTTCCTTTGCAAGTGACCATGACATAATTTCAGTTACACATGATTTTTTTTCTAGTTCTTTCCACTACACGGAAGTGGCAATTTTTTCTCTCCTATTAGCAATCAAAAAAATGAAGTGAGACTCTAAGCTTTGCACAGTGTGGAAAAGTAAAAGGAAACCGCAGTGATCAGTTTTGTGACAGTTCCAAAATCCAAGTGGTTTTGACATTTCTGACAGTGAGTTCCGTTTGTCTCGTCAGAAAGAGAGAGAAGAAGAAAGTTCGAAACACGCAAAGTGAAATGTTCCCCGAATTGATTCATATCTCCAGTGATTTAAACCCAAAACATCTTCATTGCACAACAGTCATCACACGCCCACACTGTACAAGCAAAAAGAGCCGATCTTATTCGACTCATCACATGTGACAGACAAGGACGGATCTATCAGCACAACCTTTCCTGGCCCGGTACTTTTTCATTTAAATCTTACGCCTTCCATGAGAAAAGAAAGTGTTCTAAAAAATACATCTTGACGAGAGGATTTTGTTGACATGTTGGACGATACAGGATATTGTGTCACCACCAGTTACCCACTACATTCTGATAAGACTCACTGTCCACCAATTCATCATCAGTGGGTACAAGTTTCTTGAATCTTTATTAATCTTCAAATACAAGGGTGGGGATCACAGTATGCAGACTTACATGTCCAATCTTACAACTTTTCGTGATGATATAGATTTTTATCTCAATTTTGTCAAGCTTACGTAAAAGTACATGGGTGCCCTAAGGGGGGGGGTCTTTATGCTAGGGACGCTAGGTGGCAACAGACTTGGTAAAATCCATTGTTCTCGGTACTGTGTGCATGCTCAGAACTATATAAACAATGGACTTTACCTAGTAAGTCTGCTGCCACCTAGTGTCCCAAAGTCTCCCAATGCTGCCGCCTGTGCCATGGGTTGTTCGAAGCTCTGCCCTCCTGTCATTAAGCATGACTGCCTCTTTTGACCATTACCGTTTCAGGACAAATGGCTATCTGCACTTCAATGGCATAATCAACTCTAAACACAGCTGACTTCATCTGGCCTTCGTGCAAATTGAGGAATAACTTATTTGTTTAGTGAGCTCAAAACATATGGATATTTGGACTAATCTAATTTCTGAGCACTCACGAATATGAAAAGGCAATACAAGATTTCCCCTCGGTCCAGCGACCGGATTGTCTCTTGATTTTGAATTTCACAGATTGGTTTAGGGTATGGATCACATCTGGGGCTCACCTGAAGGGTAATTGTCAAAGACCAGTATTCTCTCTTGGTGTATCTCAACATGACATGCATAAAATAATAAGTTTTGGCTCAATTGGTCATTAAAATCGTAAGAAAATAATGTGGGGAAAAAACCTCATCGCTCAATTGTGTGTGCTTTCAGACGTCTGAAAAAGGGGCATTTTTTCAGATTCACATATAAAAAATAACCTCTTTCTCATAATCATGTTACTTCAGCGGGGGCCACTTTTCACAATCTTTTCTACCATCAACAGCTCTCAGTTGCTCGTTGCAAGGTAGGCCTATAAGTTGTTATGCTTAATATTATATCTTGTTTAATTACCCACGGTGTCTTTATGCCTCGAGATGAATCTCCGTGATTATATAACAGTGCCAGTCAGCATGACACAGCCTCTTGGCAACAACAGGGACAGATACAAATCCATTTTTCAAGACAGCCTTGTGTTGTCAAGTTGCATCCCCAGAGGCAAAGTTATGAAGCAGACAATCATTTAGGGCGTGTACCCCATTTGGTGATTAGGCAAATGAGCAGTAAAAGCATACATGTACCTTCAGTAGAAATGCAAAGAGTAAAGAGTAATTGACATCCTCCGACCATGAGAAAGAACAAACAAGCATTTCAAAGAAATTATTCAAGTCTTCTTTCCAAGCTGGATAAGGCGGGAATCTTTTATGTCTGCCCCCCCCCCCCATTTGAATTTAAAATCTGGACCTCCGAGATTAAACATTTCTACTATTCCCCCTATGGGTGGGTTTTGAACCAGGGTCCATCGAGTTGAAAGAAGCCAATGAGCGGACCTGATCCCCACATATGTTTCTACATGCTGTGCTTTCACTAGGATTTTTTTAACGTTCAGCACAGAGCTTTTGACTGTGTGTTATGAGAAGAGGCAAAAGGAGACTGCTTTCTTGTATCAATGCAAGGCTCC
>NW_022985784.1:0-25678 GCF_902459465.1 Asterias rubens
GTTTTGCATTTTACGGCATTTAACGATTTTGTTTATGCAAAGTTAACAGGCTGTACTCAAATCAAAAACATACAACAAATTTTATGGAGGATGACGCTTAATTGCATTGCAGTATGAATGGTTAACGTAAACGTAATTTGCATTATTCATGAAGTGTACGAATATTCATGAGCCATTACTAATTTCTTGAATATGTGCATCATATCATCATTTTCTTAGGAGGCGCTAGCGGAGCTTGAAGAAAAATACAAGAAGGCTATGATGAACAATGCACAGCTTGACAACGAGAAAGCCACCTTAATATTCCAGGTGGACATGCTGAAGGATCTACAAGAAGATATGGAAGAAATTATGATGGAGGTACAGCGGGAAGCAAGAGACAAACACAGGGTAGGTGAATGGAAGGCGTTTGTGGTACCCACTGGGCGTAAGAGCTACTTAGGGGTAGGGTTCCTAAAGGATGAAAGAGAGTAGGAAGAAAAGTATGATGGCGGTACACCGGGAAGCAATGAGACAAACACAGGGTAGGTGAATGGAAGGCGTTTGTGGTACCCACTGGGCGTAAGAGCTACTTAGGGGTAGGGTTCCTAAAGGATGAAAGAGAGTAGGAAGAAAAGTATGATGGCGGTACACCGGGAAGCAATGAGACAAACACAGGGTAGGTGAATGGAAGGCGTTTGTGGGTACCCACTGGGCGTAAGAGCTACTTAGGGGTAGGGTTCCTAAAGGATGAAAGAGAGTAGGAAGAAAAGTATGATGGCGGTACACCGGGAAGCAATGAGACAAACACAGGGTAGGTGAATGGAAGGCGTTTGTGGTACCCACTGGGCGTAAGAGCTACTTAGGGGTAGGGTTCCTAAAGGATGAAAGAGAGTAGGAAGAAAAGTATGATGGAGGTACACCGGGAAGCAATGAGACAAACACAGGGTAGGTGAATGGAAGGCGTTTGTGGTACCCGCTGGGCGCAAGAGCTACTTAGGGGTAGGGTTCCTAAAGGATGAAAGAGAGTAGGAAGAAAAGTATGATGGAGGTACAGCGGGAAGTAAGGGATAAACACAGGGTAGGTAAATAGAAGGCGTTGGGGTTCACTGGGCATAAGGAGCTGTGTGTTTTTGTAAGGTACCTTCAGGATAAATGAGAGGAGGAATAATTATTGTGGTATGGGGGAAGCAAGGGACAAGCATGGGGTAGGTGAATAGAATGCATTGTGTTACCCACTGGGAACATACAATGTAGAGGGTTCTGGCTGTTTAATATTTCAAAGACACTGGACACCTTTGGCTATTATCACAGACCAGTCTTCTCACTTGGTGTACATGTATCTCAGCAAATGCACAAAATAACAAACCTTTGAAAATTTGAATTCAAAGTTGTGAGATAATAATGGAGATAACAGTGGAAAAAAACACCATTGTCACAACAAGTTTTGTGCTTTCAGATGCTTGAATTCAAAATCTAATTTAGAGGTCTCGAAATCAAATTCATGGAAAATTACTTCTTTCTCGAAAGTTACGTTACTTGAGAGGGAGCTATTTTTCACAATGATTATACAACTTCTCTCCATTGCTTGTTACCAAGTAAGTTTTTATGCTAACAATTATTTTGAGTAATCACCAATAGTGTGCACTGCCTTTACCTACATTGTTTATCTTTTCCTATTTTTCATGCAGGAACTTGAAAGCAAAAAGAGAGAGAACCTCTTACTAAATAAAGAAGTAGCAACCTTGAAAGAAATGGTATCACAACGAGACACACTTATAGCTGTAAGTAATAATAGCATCAGGCATTTGCTTTTATTTTCCTAAACGATTAAGCGGAAAATTTGATGATGGGAATGAAAGAGTGGTACGAGGTCTGGAACAATCGTTTAAAAACCGACAGGGTCGTGGTCGTGCCATAAAGGCTAAAGCCCGAGCCACCACTCTTTAGTCCCATTTTTATTTTCCCGTAAAAATAATCCAATATTCATTAACAATTAATCCTAAAGTTTCAGTTCTTGTCGATCTCATGCTCCGTTTCGTGTAGCTGTGCATACGCGGGGGTGCACTAGTTGCAGATAAGCGGTGTTTTGATTGCATTATGCGTAAATTGTACACATTTTTACACAATTCCACTCAATTTAATTATATTTAATTATTTAACCACGAAACCTTTTCATCCGCATTCAATCTGAACTATGAACTATCCTGTACTTGACAGATGTCAACACACTTTCCGGGATCAATCAGGTTTGACAATAGGACACATATGAAAATGAAATACATGTAAAATATCTCCAAGGTTCTTGGAAGTGTTTATCGAGTTTGGAAACTAATCAGTGCAGTTCTAGGGTTTCCCCTTTGCTGTTTTGAGAACTTGCTGACCGAAACAGTTTGCTTGATGTTTCAATCTAATTTTAGGACCCATGGGCGATTGATTTAGAGCATCGAATTTGAGTTTTGGTGGTTAACAAATTCAAGTTTTGGTGGTTTAGTCATTAGAGTGTGGGTTAGAATCCCAGTTGTGTTCATGAGTAAGATGCTTTACTATTATTGCTTCTCTTCACCCAGGGGTATAAATGGGAACCAGCGAGGGTAGGGGTTGATATAATGTATGAAAAAGCCTTCAGAGTACAGCGGGAGCTCAGGGCTGTATACTCCCCAGGGAGCTGAGAAAGGTTAAAAGGAATGTTAGTGGCCAAATAACCAGGTCACTAATGAAAAGCCCATTTGAGACCTTACTGTTAAATGCGCTTACAGTTATTATTATTATTATTATTATTATTATTATTATTATTATTATTATTATTATTATTATTATTATTATTATTATTATTATTATTATTATTATTGTTATTATTATTATTATTATTATTATTATTATTATTATTATTATTATTATTATTATTATTATTGTTATTATTATTATTATTATTATTATTATTATTATTATTATTATTATTATTATTGTTATCGTTATCGTTATCGTTATTGTTATCGTTATTAATTTTCAGGAAAACGGTCCTTCTCCTGGTTGGCAACGAGGAACGGTCTCTCAGACGATGACATCACCGAGAGTGACACGTCACACAGACCCAAACTTCCCAAAGTCGGGACGATAGTCGTCGTATCACCAGAGGCAGCAGAACTCCTAGAGGTTGTTGGGGATGGACCTCTTGATGTTCGGCTAAAGAAATTCGTAGAGGAAAGAAAGGAACTCCTAGAAAGAGTAAGTTCATTGAAAGGGTCTATGTACTTTTTGTAGGAAAAAAAACACAATGTCCACAGATTTACATTAAACTTACACGGTTTGAACATAATGATAGTAGAAAGCTTCCCTGAAAATATTACTTGCTGAGGTGCTGTAGTTTTGGGGAAATGAGTAAAACAATGTCATGAAAATAATTTTCGTCTCGGTGATCATGAGACAAAAATTATTTTAGCATGTAAAAACGTATTTTCATGAAATTGTTTACTCATTTCTCAAAAACTATAGCACCTCATCAACTATTATTTTATTAAAGGTATGTTTTCTACTATCATTAATTTCAAACGGTGTAAGTTTAATGCAAATCTGTGGACATTGTGTTTTGTGTTACAAAAAATACCCAAATCCTTTAAAGGATTTAGGTACTTTTATGTACGCCACAAAACACAAACTTCCACCAATTTACATGAAACTTTCACAGTCCAAAGATAATAACGGTGGAAAGGTTCCCTTCAGAATATTAATCTCAGTGAGACAACACCGCATTTACGCAACTCTCCTGAGAACATTTTTGTAAATTTCACTTCTTTTTCCCTCAAAAACCAATGAAGCTGAAACTTGTACAGGAAATTTTTATTACATACATGACCATGTACATCTTTATTCAGAATGGGTAGGAAGTCTTGACATGGCCAAAAGCTTGGTCTGCAAAAGGTATCAAAACCCTTTAAAGGGAAGGTACGCGTTTGGGAATTGTCAAAGACTAGTCTTCTCACTTGGTGTAAGCCTGTGAAAATTTGGGCTCAATCGGTCATCAAGGTTGCGAGAAAATGATGAATGAAAAAACACCCTTGTTGGACGAATTTGTGTGTTTTCAGGTAGGAATAAAAGGCTTCGAGCTAGTAGAGGTCTTTTATTATTTTAGTGAGAAATTACCTCTTTCTACAAAAACACATTACTTCAGATGGAGTCGTTTCTCACAATCTTATATACTATCAACAGCTCCCCAGTGCTCGTTACCAAGTCAGTTTTTAAGTTAATATTTGTTTTGAGTAATTACCAAACATGTACCTTCCCTTTAAAAAACTTATTTTATGTCATGTACATGTATGTCACAGGTTTTTAAGGACTAAATTTGTTGTGTCTGTTTTTCTTTTGTTTTCTTTTGGGTTTTACTGCACCTTGAACACCCAGCAGTGTGGATATGTGCGCATTACAAGTCTTTATTATTATTATTTATTATTATAGATAAGAAGATTAGAAATTGATTTAGAAGAAGAGAAAGAGAAAGTAGCCACAGCTGAGAAGCGACGACCGCATCAGAGCACCTCCTTCAATGGCCCTGATATAGAGATGCTAGACATCCAAAGTAAGTCTTCAAATCTCTCATTCTGTAAAGATTTATTTGTATTGGTTTAATGGGAGACTTTCTGGGACGATAGAGGGCAGCAGACTTACCGGGTAAATCCATTGTTCTCAGAATTATGCGCATGTTCAGAATTACGTAAACAATGGAAATAGGAGACTTTCCAACGCTAGGTGGCAGCAGACATACCGGGTAAATTTCCATTGTTTACGTAGTTCTGAACATGCGCATAATTCTGAGAACAATGGATTTACCCGGTAAGTCTGCTGCCCTCTATCGTCCCAGAAAGTCTCCCATTTACCCGGTATGTCTGCTGCCACCTAGCGTTGGAAAGTCTCCTATTGTGGTTGTGAATTAAACTCTGAATTCAAAAGATAAACCCCCTGTTTTTTTGTTTCCTTTCTGTTCCTGGTTTGCTGGCATGCCTGACAATTATTGTAGGCCTCCTTTGTACCTTTTATTGTTCCTTTACATTCATGACTTTCAGGCTTTGGTCATTTTTAATGTTGTGTTTATCTCCCTATTATCTTTTGGATGGTTGAAATATCTCTGTCTTTGTATTTTATACATTTATCTTTTGTGTTTTTGTATCGTAAGGTACATACACACTGTCAAACAATTTTCATGTTTTTAATGTTTAATGTGATGATTATATTATATTGAACTGAGTTGATTTGAATTGAATTGAATTTATTTGAATTGATCTGAATTGAACTGATTACCTTAATTGTGGATGTAAATATTTTCCTTTGTGTAATTATTTCTGTCTATTGATTTGATTGTGTTGAATACTATCACTGTGTGCATTTTTCTTTCTATTGATTTCATTGTGGTTGTAATTTTTTGACATGAGAGACAAGAATTAATATTTTGGTATTTATTTTTTTGTTCGAAGTATCATCTGCTTGAATTATTTGTGGTCCTATTTTGTGATATGTTTCAGTCTAATTGTACATGTACACATTATTAATGTCTATGTACATGTAGTAAGCTTGGGCGATATCGATTTATTTTATTCACGATATATCGCCGACAATATATCGCGATATTCGATATAATTGCGATTAATTAAATTTGACATCATCAGTCTTAAAACTGAAGTGAAAGTTGTAGAAGAGACAGTCATAGCATAAGAGAGGTGTTCTAATGACCTATTCTTCTGGTTTTACTCCAAACCTATTGGGTGCAAGATGTCTCAGCTTGCAAATACATCGCGATATTTAATCGATATATCGATATATCGGGATTATTGCGATATATCGCGATATATCGATATTTCGATTAAAACCAAATCCATCCGATATCAAAATCGTTTCCAAATTAATATCGCAATATTCGATAATATCGTGATATCGCCCAAGCTTACTATGTAGATGAATGCATTATACTGATAAATAACTACCATTAGTATTATCATTATTATTGGTTTATTAAAAATCACATATTGCAGCCAAACAGCTGAATTGTGTTCAGGTTACATATAAAAATACAATAATAAGAAAAGCAAAATTTGTGATTAGTGTAGGCGAACACAATAATTTATTTCGTTGATTTTTGTAGGCCTATTTTGTACATGTACATTGTCTTTTAATGTATCTCCTTGTTCTTTGTATAGCTTTTTCTACAGGGCCCCAGGGAGAACAGTGTTTTGACACTGATGGGGCTACCCTGTATACATTAATGTTGGTAATGATACTATTTTTGTGGTCTCTGCAGGAGAAGCCAGTCGGCAAGTCAACGAATACAGATTCAAGTACCAGAAAGCTGAACAAGAATTGCAAACACTAGAAGGGCATGTGAGTACATGTACAAATCAAAATGGAGGGACACACAGTACTTAATGTAGAATGTTTTTCTTTAAAGGTAGTGGACACTATTGGTAATTACTCAAAATATTGATTAGCATAAAACCTTACTTGGTAACAAGTAATAGGAAGAGGTTGATGGTATAAAACATTGTGAGAAACGGCTCCCTCTGAAGTGCCATAATTTGCCACGAATTTGATTTCGAGACCACAGATTTAGAACTTGAGGTCTCGAAATCAACCATCTAAACGCACACAACTTTGTGTGACAAGGGTGTTTTCTTCTTTCATTAATATCTTGCAACTTTGGTGACTGATTGAGCTCAAATTTTCACAGGTTAGTTATTTTATGCATATGTTGAGATACACCAATTGTGAAGACTAGTCTTTAACAATTACCAATAGTGTCAACTGCCTTTAATAATAAAAGTGGCTTCTCTTAAAGACACTGGACACTATACTTAATCAAATTCATGGAAAACTACTTCATTCTCGAAAACTACGTTACTTCAGAGGGAGCCGTTTCTCACAGTGTTTTATACTATCAACAGCTCCCTACTACTCGTTACCAAAGAGGGTTTTATGCTCATAATTATTTTTAAGTAATTACCAATAGTGTCCACTGCCTTTAAGAGAGCGACAAGTGTGGGTAACTTCAAGTCTCTGTTCAAAACTCATCTTTTCAAGTTTATTATCTTGGTTTTTGTTATTAATATTTTGTTGTTCAGCGCATTTAAAGACTCTGGACACTATTGGTAATTGTCAAAGACTAGCCTTCACGGTTGGTTTATCTGAACATTATGCAAAATATAACAAACCTTTATAAATTTGAGCTCAATCAGTCATCAAACTTGCGAGATAAAAATGAAAGAAAAAAACACCCTTGTCACACAAAGTTGTGTGCGTTTAGATGGTTCATTTTGAGACCTCAAGTTCTAAATCTTAGGTCTCAAATCTTAGGTTTCTCGAAAACTATGGCACTTCAGAGGGAGCCGTTGCTCACAATGTTTTATACCATCAACCTCTTTACATAACTCGCCACCAAGAAGGGTTTTATGTTAATAATTATTTTGAGTAATTACCAATAGTGTCCACTGCCTTTAAACAAAAATATATAGGGATTTACGCAGTATTATAAACTAATTAAAATAAATATTTATTACTTGTTATCTCGTAGGTAATGAGGTTAGAAAGTCAACTCAAACGATGCAAAACGTCGTCTGAAACAGCAGAGAAGGTCGAAGAGGAGCTCAAACAGGAACGACGTAAACTCCAAAGAGAGGTACGAGCGGCGCAGGGCCTTTTTATCATTAGAATGTTTAATTTCTGAACAAGAAACCAAATAATAATAATAATAATAATATCAAATTCTTATATAGCTCATGTATATTTTAACAAGGTACTCCAGGCGCTGAGTATTAACAAACTTTCAGAAAGATAGTTTATTGAAGTGATGATTTCTGAGACCCAATTATTTAGCAACGTTGGGGAGGTAGTGCTTTCTGCTCTACCGGCCAGGCTTCGAATTGAAGATACCCAAGCCTACATTTGTATGGACTGTGAAAGGGGTAACCCTGTTTCAGCCCTAGGAGTAGGTGGCAATGGCCTCTGGAAAAAATAATTGTAGTGGCCTTGAAGTGGCCTTCTGGCCTTGTGTGTCAGGCGACTTGAATAAAAAAAATTTTAAAAAACGTATCAGGGTTTACAAGCAGCCACAGCCAGGAACACCAGGGCGAACCCCTTTCTCTTCTCGATAAGTGCACTGGGTTCTTTTACCTGCTTTACACAACACATGGGACCAATGGCTTAACGTCCCATCGTAAGGACAAAGCAATGGCTAAGTGTCTTGCTTAAGGACACAAGTGTCATGACTTTGATTCGAACCCACACTCTGCTGATCAGAACTACAGAGTTTGAATTCGGTTGCTCTTAACCGCTCAGCCCAAAACTCCTTGCTCATTCTTGTTTTTATACCGCCTTCATTTTAGTTTTATTTAGTTTTGTCTAGCCTTAGGGAAAGACTCTACTCGGACGGAAACGTCTTTATACCATCTGTTCTTTTATTTGTTAATATTTTGTTTGTTTGTCGCTTTTATTTTGGCTGTAATTTCTTAAGTTTTGTGTTTGTCAGGCATTTCAAGAGAAGCCTTTCTGGCTTCTTTAAATGCTCCCACACTGGTTTGCTACATATCCATTACATAAAATTATTTTCTCTTTCTTTTCACAACTATTTTTCTTTTATAATTGCACCTAAAGACACTGGACACCTTTGGTTATTGTCAAAGACCAGTCTTCTCACTTGGTGTATTTCAATATATGCACACAATAACAAACCTGTGAACATTTTAACTCAATTGGTCGTCGAAGTTGCGAGACAATAATGTAAGAAAAAACACCCTTGTCACACGAAGTTGTGTTCTTTCAGATGCTTGAATTCGAGACCTCAAAATCAAATTCTGAGGTCTCAAAATCAAATTCAAATATTTTAGTAAGAAATAACTTCTCGGAAACGCAGTACTTCAGAGGGAGCCGTTTCTCAAAATGTTTTATACTATCAACAGCTCTCCATTGATCGCTTACAAGTAAGTTTTTATGCTAACAATTATTTTGAGCAATTACCAATAGTGTCCAATGCCTTTAACTTGTTTATTATTCTCTGTTTTTCACCAATATGACATCAATGTTGATTGAATTGAAAACTCATGGACTGTGACCCAGAAGCCAAACCAAACCTTCAAGTATATGATGAAACACAGATGTAGTTTACAATCATGCTTTTTGAAATATGTGGCTCATGGTGACATTATCTTGCAGTGTGTGTGTGTTTATTGTAATAATAATTATGACTGACAATGCAAATTCTGTTATGTCACTGAGTGCATCTTGGTTGCTATTAATGTACACATATTGTTATGTTGCTTTAGTTGTTTTGATTTTTTTGGCTCTGTAAGCGTCATGAGGTTTTTTCTATCTTGGATTTGTAGGCTTGAAAGGGAAGGTACACGTTTGGTATTTACAAATATCAACAAATATTAAAACTTAAAAACATACTTGTTAACGAGCATTGGAAAGCTGTTGATAGTATAAAACATTTTGGGAAACGACTCCCTCTGAAGTAACATAGTTTTTGAGAAAGAGGTAATCTCTCACTGAAATAATAAAAGACTGCTAGCTAGAAGTCTTTTATTCCTTTCTGAAAGCAGATAAATTCGTCCAACAACTGAACAAGGGTGTTTTTTCTTTCATAATTTTCTCGCAACTTCAATGACCAATTGTGCCCAAATTTTCACAGGCTTGTTATTTTATGGTTATGATGGGATCACCAAGTGAAAACACTGGTCTTTGACAATTACCAAACGTTTACAGTGCCTTTAAGTATTTGATTATTATAATAGTTATAAAGTCTAGATATCCTAGAAAATAGATAAAGGTACTTTTCTGAACCAAATTTGTATCCATGTTAATCAGGCATAGCTTACACTGTTTATGTCTAGAACACTTTGATTTATATTTTACAGTACTGTTTAGATTCATGTAAACAAAATAATTCATACATTTTTTGCTCTTTTTTTTTTCCAGATCCGTACTTTAAGAGATAGATACGAAGAAATTGAAACAGAGAATAGCCACCTGAACAAGCGACTTGAGAAACTCAAAAGCGGCAAGCTGAGTCTGATCAAGTGATGGAAGTACCCCCTCGCTTGGTCATTTTTCATTCAATATTTTATAAAACAGTCCAACTTGCATCAAGTGACTACCGCTAGCTATCGACGCTGCGCAAACAGCCAGAGAATTGTCGGCAACGATTAGATCACATGAGTTTGGTTTTGAGTTCAACCCTGGTAATGTGACAGCTGGTCTTAGAGGCTTGTGGGATCGATTTTGCAAAATGCCAGAGAAGCATCAGCTAAAACTAGAGGACACCGTTCGGTAACAAGTATAACCCTGGTAATAGGATGATTGGTGTTAGACGCTTGTGGGATCAATGCTGCAAACGCCAGAGAAGCATCAGAAAAGTTTAGAGCACACAGTTCGGTAACAAGTTTAACCCTGGTAATAGGATGACTGGTCTTAGAGGCTTGTGGGATCAACGTAGCAAAACGCCAGAGAAGCATCAGCTGAGATAAGAGCACACAGTTTGGTAACAAGTTTAAATCCTGGTATTCTGACGACTGGACCCTTGGGGGATCAGTGTTGCACAGCAAAACAAAGAGTCTTTGTTAAAGCTGTTAAAGGCATATTGACTGATGTCAGCTGTACGGAAATGGTTCCTGAATTCATCAGAGCCCAGAAAGATACATGCAACAGGAAAATAAGGTTTAGGGTAATCCTTTAAGTACGGGGGTCGATTTCACAAAGATAATCCTAGGACTCTTTAGGAGTTATTAAGAACATAAAGCTAGTCCTAAGTTAGGACGAGTAACTTGAGAGAGATAAGACTAGTCTTAACTCTATGTGAAACCTACCTTAGGGGTCGATTTCACAAAGATAGTCCTAACTTGGGACTAGTCCTAGGACTTGCCTTGAGTGCTACCACAATAGACCGATCCATTAGGCTCCGCCCACGACGCACGTGTGAGCAAGAACACGTGAGCCTCTCCAATGCCTTTCTGCACAATCTGCTGCGCGCGCCAAGCATCCGCGCACGCCTGTCGTACCTTATTTATTGGACCTTCATTGCGTGCAGCGTTGTGATTGGTCAATTCACAAGGGGCCGGAGCTTAATGGAAAGAGCTTCCAAGTACATAGAATTGCCGGTAATTAATATACAATTTCCAAGCTTGAGGAACAGATGCAACTTAAACTTTGATGTTCTTAAATATTAGCTTCTATGAACAGCAAACAGTACATGTATAAGTTAAAACCTCTTTTAAAATTCTAATCCTTAATTGTAGTTGGACAGAACGTAACTTCTCTGTACATGGTTTGTGTAAAGCACATGTAAAATGAAACATCCCTGCTACCCCCCCCCCCCAATCCTCCCCACTCTTTAATTTTGCTGTTACTTTACCTAGAAAAAAACCCAGCCCGTTTTTGTAGTACCTTGGTAAACACAGCTCTCTTTGTAAAAGGTGTTGCCAGCGTTCACTTTGAGCGGCCATTGCCTGGTTGCAGCAGACATAACGATCCCTTTTTGCGACTTTAAGCGGGCGCGCATATGCTCGGTAAAATGCGCGCCTAGGTCTGAGCGTGTGCACTTCTGACGAAAACTGTGAAAAGGGGCTGTCAAAAAGTCTCCCATTGCAAACACACAGGTTTTAATTTGAGCCAAGCAGGCATTTAGTTCAGTTGTTTTTAACATGTTTAACATAATTAATCAAAGTTGCCTCTTGCAAACGACACAAACTTCCATAGATTTACATTAAACTTACACGATTTAAAGATAATGATGGTTAAAAGCTTTCCTTGAAATATTACTTGCTGAGGTGCTGTAGTTTTGAGTGGAAAACAATGTCGCAAAAATAATTTGCATCTCGGTAAGACGAAAATTATTGAAGCATGTACAGCGGACAATTGCGACTTTCATGATAACATTGCTCCGTGGTTTTCACTTTTTTTTTTACTAAAAAACTTGACAATTGATGAAGCTGAAACTTCATGACATGTCCAAAAACTTGATCTTCAAAATGTGTCAAAATCCGTTAAGCAAGCATTCAGGCAAAATGTTATAACACCATTTCAAATACATTGTAATGTTTCTATCACGGTTTTGTAAAAGAAAGAAAAGTTGTCTTTTTAGTAAATGTTTGCCAAATACCAAAATGCTTCCGTATAATTAAATCTGGAAGTCTTTCTAAAGAGAGTTATTAATACGAAATAGGATTATAGCCTAACCAATAAGCATTTCTGTTTAACTTCATAATACGCATAAAGTAGGTAGCAAGAGTCTATACTTACCATCACATTGCTTTGTTTTCCACCTCGCCACATTGTCTATAATAAGTCCTGAATTTGCCAACTTTTTAGTTTTGGTTATCATTAAGGAAAAATCACAAATGCTAAGATAAAAGTGGCACTGTTTCTTAAACCTTTCAAGTTTTGGTTTTCTTTGTAAATGTTTGTGCATCATTATGGTTGGATATTTCGATGCAAGACCCAACAAAAGACGAGGCATGTTTTTTGATTTATATTTCATTTTTTTTTAATTCTTAAAAGCACTGGACACGTTTGGTAATTGTCAAAGGCCAGTAATCTCACTTGGTGTATCCCAAAATATGCATGAAATAACAAATCTGTGGACATTTTGGCTCAATTGGTCATCGAATTTGCAAGAGAGAAATGAAAAAACCACCCTTGATGCACACATTTGTGTGTTTTCAGATGCTTAAAGAAGGCTTCAGGCCTGAAATCTTTGAATATTTGAGTGAGAAACAACCTCTTTCTCAAAACTATGTTACTTCAGAGGGAGCCCTTTCTCACCATGTTATAATACTATCACCAGCTCTCCATTGTAGTAAGTTTGTATGTATTACCAACAGTGTCCATTGCCTTTAACGGAAACTGTCAGCATTTTGTTTTTCACTCTAGCCATTGACTATTATGGGTTGCATCATCATGTATTACCTATTCAAAGTGCTTCCCAGAATTGGTTTTTATACCTTGGTTATTTGTCATCAAAGTAAATTTGTGAAACTATAGATTAATGGTTTAGAGAACAATACTAGAAAAGGAAACAAGTGAACAATTGCAAAGTGTATCATATCAAATTAGTGTTTATTTGAAATGTTCAATGCACAAAATTACCTTTATTACCGGCAATTGTTATAATTGGATATACATTTATTTTTTGTTTTCCTTCATTTAACGGAGAAGTTTACATGTAGTACAAAGTAGTGCTTAAAGGCAGCTGACACTATTGGTAATTACTCAATATAATTATCAACATAATGATTGGGAGTAATGGGTTAGGGTTGATAGTATAAGACATTGTGAGAATCAGCTCCCTCTGAAGTGACATAGTTTTTGAGAAAGAAGTAATTTTCATCAAATTTGATTTTGAGACCTCAAGTTTAGAATTTGAGGTCTCGAAATCGAGCATCAGAGAGCACACTTCGTGTGACAAGGGTGTTTTTTTCTTTCATTATTATCTCGCAACTTCGACAACCAATTGAGCTCAAATTTTCACAGGTTCGTTATTTCATGCATGTTGAGGTACACTGTGAAGACTAGTCTTTGGCAATTACCAATAGTGTCCACTGTCTTTTAAGTGAAAATCTAGTACTTTGTTAACAGCATCTTATCTGATGGTGCTGTGGCCACTTTGTTGTTCAGGTCCAAACATTTATGGTCTGGTCCCAATTTCATGAAGCTGTTAGAGGGACATTACAGGATTGGTTTTTGCTAACAAAACAGTTGCTGGCAGTGTAAGCACTTTATGTAATCCACCATATACATAAATCAACAAACCTGTAGAAGTTTGAGATCGATCAGCCATCTTGGTCTTGAGAAAATAGTGTAAAACCGAATACATATTTTTCATGATATCGATTTAACAAAGTTCAAAATACCCCCTCTCTGAGTGATAAATATAAACTCCAAACGGGAAATTGGTTTTATAATTTATTTCTCATCAAATATGACATTTCAGACGTGAATATTTCAAGGGATGTTTTCTACTTGCATCGTCATTAGTCATGTTAAGTTCGTATAAGTTTTATGTACATTGTAAATCTGTGATCTTAGAAGAAGAAATAATCTTACAAATTCTGTAATGTCCCTTTAAGAAAGAATAACTGTTCGCTAAGAGAAATTCCGCTTTGCAGAAACTGGTTACCAGCCTAAATACCATGTACATGTAGTGTGTCTTGTGACTGGTTCCCTGTTAATCATTGCTCAGCAGAAGAATAAAATGCAAAGTACTTTTATCTGCTTCATGAAATTGCAACCTTTATATTTATGAAAAATGTAACTTTCCTCAGTAAAAAAACAAATTCGGCGCAGAAAGTTAGGAATTCAGATTTTATTTATTTACAAAAAAGGCGTGCATTAAGAAATGTACAATTTATGTAAATCAAGAGAAATCCAAGGACAATATTTTACTAAAGTCTGTTTCTGATTTATAGTACAAAATATTGTCTCAATTTATTCTGCAAATCTGCTTCTGGAATTAAGGTTTTTTTTCTCTCTTCAACTCATTTACTGTAAAACACAGAACAATGCTTGCGTCAACAATTCTTACACAATGTTTTCACCCTTTTTACTTTCAACCAGGGTTTACAAGGTACTTTAGTTAAAGTATAATTTGTTTCTGGTGCTATATGTAAGAAACTTAACAGTGGGTTGTGCTTTGGTCAAACTTTAGTTTGGTTTTTCCCAGACAAGATTGTTATTCCAGCCTTGTGAAAAATTTCCTTCCAACCCTAACATTATGTACTGCTTATGAAGCAACTGATATAGAGTATTGCATGGTGCCTGTGAAAGGACTGTACTGTCATGACTGTACATGTACGTGAATGGAACATCCATGTAGGGTTTACTTATAGTATCAATAGGTTTACTCATGCACCCATAATAGGGTTTACTCATGCACCCATTATAGGGTTTACCCATGTACCCAAGGGGTTAATATTGTACCTGGTAGGGTTAATCATGTACAGTTGTGGGTTACCATTGTACCTGTTTGGGTTACGTATCTACCAATCAGGGTTACAAATGTACATGTACATGTACTCATCTTGCAACCCTTGTCATACCTGTTGGGTTTACATGTACCCGTCGAGGTTACCTGCAATGTACCTATTTGGGTTACCATTGTTGTACCTGTAAGGGTTAGCTGCATACCTGTGAGGGTTAACATGTACCTATTAGGTTACCCTAGCTGTGACTGTTGGGGTTACCCGGGTACCCATTAGGGTTTCCTATGTTGTCTTTGTTAGGGTTACCTACATACCTGTGAGGGTTAACCATGTACATATACCTATTAGGTTACCCTAGCTGTGACTGTTGGGGTTACCCAGGTACCCATTAGGGTTTACCCAGGTACCCATTAGGGTTTCCTATGTTGTCTTTGTTAGGGTTACCTACATACCTGTGAGGGTTAACCATGTACATGTACCTATTAGGTTACCCTAGCTGTGACTGTTGGGGTTACCCAGGTACCCATTAGGGTTTCCCATGGTGTCTTTGTTAGGGTTAGCTGCATACCTGTGAGGGTTAACCATGTACATGTACCTATTAGGTTACCCTAGCTGTGACTGTTGGGGTTACCCAGGTACCCATTAGGGTTTCCTATGTTGTCTTTGTTAGGGTTACCTACATGTACATACCTGTGAGGGTTAACCATGTACATGTACCTACATGTATTAGGTTACCCTAGCTGTGACTGTTGGGGTTACCCAGGTACCCATAAGGGTTTCCTATGTTGTATTTGTTAGGGTTGCCCCATGTATCCATTATTAATTTCTCTGGTGTTTTAAAGCATGTAACAGTGTGACAAGTTTGAAGTACGTTGCAGAGTGTATGGTCACTATGTGACTTGGAAACTTGTGCTTTTTATTCATTATGTCCAACGTAAATCGAGAAGGTCATCATCACCACCAGAAAGTACATGCAGAGAGTGTAGTTACTGGTTAGCTATTCAACCAAGCAGTGGTTAGCTTCTGTCATTCCAGTTTGTGGAACATTTTAACTGATTGGTTGCAGTCATTTCGCTCATTCCTTATTCAGTAAATAGGCACAGCGAAGCAAGGAAGGAAATAATTAGTCAGGTCCCTTTGATACTATCATTGATGTGAAAATTAGCTCGCAAGGGGAACAAGTCCCCCACATGTTGAATCTCTGCGTTGACGCTGCGTGTGGTTCCCCTAGGTAGTCTTGATGCATAATTATTGGTGGTTTTTGTAGAGAACATGAACAGGGCCTAATTTCATAGAGCTGCTTAAGCACAAAAAGAAGCTAAGCACAACAAAAGTATGCTTACCAGAACAATTAGGTTACCAGCCAAACTACCATGTCACGTGTACAAATTGTGACTGGTAGCCTGCTCATTTCTGCTTAGCAGACAGTTGTCAGGCAATATTTTCTGGTTAAGCAGCTCTATGAAATTGGGCCCAGAATGAAATTCATAATTTGTTTGGCTGGAAGAAATGCATGTTGTGTAACACTGCATAAATATGTTTTTTGTAGATCTTTTTATACTAGGTGTGAATTACATGGTGTAGGCGAGTTATGTGCGTATATTTATTCATGAAGAGTTCTAGTTATTGTGTTTTTTGTAAACCTTGGTAAAGTAGTCGCTTTCAGCATTATGGCCCAACGTTGGTTGTCATCCCAACTTGGAAAGTACAAAGCTGGGCCTGTCCCAACCACAGAAGTGGCTATAGTTGGGACAGGCTCAACTACAGTGTATTTCAGTGGGGCCAGTAACTCAAGTTGGGTTGATCATCATCGAAAAAATGTGGATGTCATTCTAACTTAAGCATCAAAGTCTGCCATTATCTTAAAAGCTATGCATCACTGCAGTAGTTGTCAACATAGCCTGGTTCAGTTGTTTTTGTACACGTAGGACATTGAATGCTGTGTAATTCTTACAGCCAAAGGCTGTTTCGTTTTATGATGGTTTACTAATGTATACTATGGCATGTTTCTGTAGTTAAAGGCAAGATAGACCTGTATGATGATATCTACATGTACATTCCAAGCCATTCATTCACAACAGAAGTTGAAAGCAAAGTCTGCTATTAAACTGACTTCTTTTTTTAGCATTATTTCACATGTTTCATGGGCATCAACAAATATTAACAAATAATACAAAATAGTAAGTCATTATTTAAAGCCATTATACATGATCGATTAGGATAACCCAATCATTATTTTAGTCTCCAAGCTTAATTACCAGTGATTTTGAAGTTCATACCGTATGTACATGTATATGTACTAAAAAAAGAAACCAAAACTGCTGACCTTAATGTTCATACATGTACATAATGTAGAGAGAAAAAAAACTCCGCGAAAATATGCCCCTCCGAAATAAAGTCATATTCAAGAAAACTGTCTGATACCTAAAGAGACACAACAGCTTATTTTGGGTTGAAGAAACCATGAATTCTTAAAAAGAAAAAAAAACGCACACGCCGATATTTATTTAGCTATCTAGAAACCAAATGCTCTTTGGCAAAGATGAATTAGGCGTGATGTTCTTCATATTTTCCTCGGCATAAATTGTATTAAATCACCTGAAAGTTAATCAAACTACTAAATGTACATGTAGGTCAGCCTTTGTACTCAATATTCATACGTTTTAATCTAAGGGCCAAATATCAAGCGTTGCATTCAGATAGGCTTTACTGCTGTGGTAAATTAACTCATTTTCATGCACAAATATTTCTTAGACGCAATGTTTAAGGCTTTGTACAAATGTTCACCTCAGTTGAGAAAAATATTGGATAGACTACAATAAATTAACATTTTTTGTACGAGAGGAAAAGACTTTTTGAAGTTACACGTAGACATGTAACAGTAACAACAAATGTGTCACGCACATTATAAGGTTATAGTAGCGTGTAACAATTCAACAAGTCACAGTAATAAACCTATTTTGTACGAGAGGTAACAACTTTTTAGTAACAGTAACATGGGGTGTTATTGTGTTGTATTGCTATAGGTGTTACCTCAACAAATGTGACTCACATTACTAGGTTATGGTAACACATGTAACATTTTAACAAGTTATGGTTACAGTGATGTTACCAAGCTGTAGATGTTTTGAACTCCCTGGAGTGTTTAATTTGTGGAAGTGATCGCATAATATGAATTAACTAATAAAACTGTAATATAATTCATTATAAAATCTGGTGTAATGATGTTTTTATCCTGAGGTTTTGGGTAACTACATGTACGTGCTTGCACAAAATACATGATGTGTGACAATTTGTGTATTATATATATCTGGTAATGAAACTACATTGTAGCCTGAAAGCTTAGCCTTAGGTAGCCTTGATTCAAGGCTGTTGGCGTAGTGTGCCCCGGCCGGGTGCGCGGAGTAGATGATACAAAAACTGCATGCAGTGTATACACAAACAACGTATACATTGTTTGTGCTGTACATTGTATAGTGAGAACAGTATAGCGAAGTCACGAGTACGATGGTGTCTTCAACCTCCTGCGTGTGGCTCAAACATTATGTACCGTTCGTGTATCGTACGTATGTGTACATACGCTTTGCACGTATTATGCACTGTGTGTTGTGTATGGGGTGGGGGGTGCGCTGGCGGAATTCCGTGATGGGGACTGGGATTTTGCAGGTCGCGGCTGGCTGGAGTGCCTTGATCAAGGCTAAGCCTTAGGAAACCTGTAATGAAGGGTGATTGCTCTGTGAAAAAAACCCTACTTGTCCTGGCTATTGTGTTCAAGGTCCATTTACATGCTCTACCAATCCCAAGACGCAGGACTTTATTTGGTGCCAAGTCATCGGAATTGGTCAGAGTTCAAAGATTACAAAGTAGTGCAACTCGTTTAATATGTTCCACGCCCCTTGAGAGAACATAATTATTACCCCGTCACTTGAGAAACTTCATTGGCTACAAATTAAGGAATTAATCGATTTATAAAATTGCTCTTCTTGTTTTTAACAAAACTACACCTTCTTATACTGTATTACCACTTTACTGTCACATTACAATCTTCCACTATTTCTTCGGTCCACACTTGACACCACTCACTTGAATGTTCCTAGAGCAAACATTGTTCTTGGTGAAAAAGCTTTCAGTGTTGCTGGGTCAATGATTTGGAACTATCTCCCTACTGTCATTAGGGGATCTTAACTCTTTCTGCTTTTCGTGAAGTTCGTAAGACTCGCCTTTTTCCAAGTTAATTTCTTTCTAGTGCGCTATGATCTTGATGGAATTGCGCCTTATAAATTTAAATTGTTATGTTATGTTACGCTAATTGTCATATCCCATTCAAAGGACAAAGTTACTATGATACATGTAACTCTGCTGATCAGAAACACAAGAGTTCAAGTCCAGTGCTCTTAACTGCTCGGCAACGACACGATAAATCCCAACATTGATGATTTTTCTTTACCGCCTATATGTAGAGACTCATAGTATGTGAGAGGGGTCCCAGCGAAACTTTTCACCACGATGAAGCCTTGATATCTCACTGATATCTTTGTCTGTCAGCCAGGCAGTAGTGCCATCTCGGAACACGCCGATATTTTCAGCGATGTGTTCTGGATTTGTGGACATTGGAATGGTGCCTGAAATAAGATTTTGAAAACCAAAAGTCTTTGCATTATCTTGATTGAATACGACAGAAAAAAAATGTAGAACAAACACAAGGTCAACATTGTACCTTTAAAATGATTACCACGACACAAACTTGTAGAATGTTTCCTTCGGCTTTGCCTCAAGTGCCATCTGCTCTGATCCCTCAGGTGTGAAAAACACTGTGGGTCCCCTCACAACAAGGCTTGTCGTGGCCGAGCTCTGGTGTTTCTGTTCAGCTGAGTGCAGGTTTAAATCTCGGTTGTGACACTCATGTCCCTGAGCAAACACTTTTACTTTAATTGCTTCTCTCAACCCAGGGCTAAATGGAAACCTGTGAGGGCAGAGATGGTTCTTGTGTTTGATTTAGCTCTGGAGCGCATAATTTTTTGCACAGGCTATAAACTCCCCAGGGAGCTGAGATGGTTTAAGGATTGAATTAAATGGCTCGGTGACCAGGGGTAATAATTTTGGAAAAGCTTTGTGATGCCATTCGGGTGTGTAAAGGGCAATATATAAAAGAGTAGTATTATTCTTGTTATTATTATTAATATTAACACATTCATGACATTCAACAATTGTGTAGTGGTGCTGATAAGGGGCAGGAAGGTTTAAGGATGATTGGGGTGGCAATTTTCATACATACCTATATTTTGTTGCACTGCCCATTGAAGCAAGACTTGGGCTGGTGTCCTGTCTGTACGCTCTGCGATGGTAACAATGACTGGGTCACTCAAAAGCTGTCAAATCAAACCAAAAGCTCATTGTCTAGGGTTGGATTGCGGTTCAAATCTAGTATAAATCCAGCAAAATTAAAGGAATACGTTGCCTTGGATCGGTCGAGTTGGTCTTTGAAAAGCGTTTGTAACCGTTTGTTATAAAATGCGCATGTGTAGAAAGATGTTGTAAAAGTAGAATACAATGATCCACACAAACATGCCTCGAAATTGCATGGTTTTCCTTTTACCTCGTCGACTAACACGGTCGGCCATTTATGGGAGTCAAAATTTTTACTCCCATAAATGGCCGACCGTGTTAGTTCGCACAGTAAAATGAAAACCACGCAATTTTGAGGCAAACTTGTGTGGATAATTGTATTCTACTTTTAAAACATCTTTCCAACCATTATGCATTTCATAACAAACGATTACAAACGCTTTTTATACTCATCAGCCATAAAACTGTTCCCTTTTCATTGGTTTAGAGCACGTCACATGATATGTCTTAGTTTTACTACTCGACGGCCGTGTGATAGTGCATCGGTTTGCCGTGCGCTAGTCCGAAGACTATCACACGGCGTGCAGTACCCAGACGTCCGTTGCGTGTACGAGGATGATAAATTAATAGTCTGTAACCATTTCGGATTACATGACACTATATGCAGCACAGTAAAGGTTTTTGCAATCTGTATTCGTGTCGTGCGTGGATTGTAGCATTCAGGTCTGTAAATTAATAGTACAGTTTTAGAAATGTTTGGGGTGTTATAAAACAAATATTAATAATAATAATAACTTTCGATTTATATAGCGCCTAATAACTAACACTTAATTCTCTAAGCGCTTAAACAAATTCTTATATAGCGCATTTCACAATAACCGTATCAATGCGCTTTACATTAGTGCCCTGGTCATAGGGCCAATAACATCCCTTTTTAATGTTTCTCAGCTCCCTTGGGAGTATACAACCTGGGCAACAGTTTATATCGCTCCAAAGGCTTTTTCATTCACAATATCAACCTCTACCCTCGCAGGTTCCCCTTTATTCCCCTGGGTGAAGAGAAGCAATTATATTAAAGTATCTTGCTCAAGGACACAAGTGACTACTTTTACTTGTGCAATGGTTAAAACTATGACTCCCTCGGTGATCCCCGGAGCGTTCTATTTTCCCGAGGCGAAGTCAATATTTGTATAACAGTAGTACATTATACCTCTACTCCCTTGAGTGATGTGTAGGCCTGTAGATGTACATCATTGGCTTTGCACCATTCTTGAAGTTCAGTTTGTACTAAGAAAGGGTGGAACTCAACCTAGCGGAGAAACAGAGAAGGCGAGATTTTCAGCAACCATATTACATTATAAAGTGAAATGAATCTCAAAATGCTTTCGATAGAAGATGTTCCTCTAACCAACTCATTTTTATTGCCATTTGTTTTATTGGAGATTGCCAAATGTATACCTTCCTTTCGGCAGTAACTAACTAATAATAATCAATTTGCAAGTAGTATTTAGCTCAGCTCAGAAGGGCTAACCAAAGTGCTTCTGACCTTATTGTCCCTTGATCGCTGGCCCATTATGTTTCATTCCTTAAAGAGCCAATAAAGGATGATCTCAATATGTCAACTATTACCTTTTTATGGCCAAATAGACATCGCAGATACCGGTTAATAACCATTTTACTCTCAAAATTTGCATTTAGTAATACATACATTGTATCTCGAGTCAAAAATGCACCCGGCCGCGTGGCTTTTTCAGCCGAGAGTAAAAAAACGGCTTATCTATTATAATGACCCCCGAATTTCCCCTATTGGTTTTGAACACAGTTCTCCAGCTTTGGCATTTCCACACCAAATATCCGCCACTGACGTCACGATTCCTTTGTCGCGCGGGTTTGTTTGACCCCACGTTTTGCAGGAATTTGGCTTAGAGCGTTCTGGAGAAAACCCATTTTTACCATGTTTTAACCGAAGGTAAGAGACTCGTTATATTTTTTATGTTTCCTGGATGGACTGCACCTGTTTGAAAACTGTACTATCTATATATTTGAGATCATCCTTTATTGGCTGTTTAAACCCATCTCAGCTCCCTGGGAGTATACAGCAGGTACTGTGAGTTCCGGCTCTCTAAGCTAATCATTCACATAATCCATCTCTGCCCTCACAGGTACCCATTTTACCCCTGTGTGGAGAGACTGTTATCTATACAGTGCTCAGACCATAGTGTTGTTAGAACTAGAGGCAAATTGGCCTATATACGCGGCCCGGCATGCGTGTATGCGGCCATTTTCTAAGTTGACAAAACAGCATCTTCCAGCGTGTGTTTGTGCGGCCATTTTGTAAGTTGACAAAACAGCATCGTGTAGCCTTCAATAAACACAAACTCCAACGTGTACTTCATATTCAACGCAGTCTCGTCGCATTTGCGCAAGCAGCATCACCAGTGCGCCCTCTAGTTCTTATATATAACTCTACGGCTCAGACACATCTGATGCCATTCTCAGCTCTGCTTACCTGCAGTACCGACGGTCTCATGCTGGCATACGATCCCATCTCCTCCATGTGCTTTACTGTATAGTTTGAAACGCCAATGTTTTTCACTTTACCTTTTGAAATGAAAACCAAACATCTGCTGTTAATGAAATGAAATCTTTCAGAAGAAGTTATTGTAATGAGGTGATTTCCGTTGTTCTAACCAAATTTTGTTTCACACGCACTCCCTTCTGATCTAAGCAAGTGCGTGTGTGCAACAGCCAGAGAACTAGATTTAACTTCCTTCTGGATGTAACTGTACCTGGCAAGGAGATACACTAATGGTGTTTACCGCAAACCAACCATGCAATGACTCAAATCATAACTTCGTAATTCTATGTCATCCAACACGTTGATCATGCAGAAAAAGCTTCAATCTGCTGTAACAGTGTATTTCAACATCTTGTACCTTGCATGGTGTTGAGAAATAAGAAGAAACTATAAATAAACAGGACTCGGGAAAGTACTACAGTGCTAACACACATCGGTGTATGGGTAAAAACCAAAATTTATATTCTTTATCTCCTATGCAAATTTAACACCTATTATATAAATAAATAGTGAACTTGCGGGTACAACCACAAGTAAATCTCATAGGTTGAGTGTTGGCTCTGAAAAGAGCCGGTTTGGTCTCGACGTTTCTAACAGTATACTATGCTCGTCTTCAGAAGAGATTTACACGTGGTTGTACCCGCATGTTCACTATATATTTATTGTTTCTTCTTATCTCGTACCTTCTTTGTAAAGCCTTTCAAAAGCAATCCACGACTCTTTTCTGAAGCTTGGATGACGAGTGTCTTCAGATTTTAGTTTGGCTTTGGCTGGCCAGTGGATTAGATACAGATCAAGGTAGTCTAGCTGCAGTCTATCTAGCGATGCTTTACACGCTGAGTACGCCTCCTCCAAACCATGATCTCTGGGGTCTGATTAAAACAAAACAAAACTCTCAAAATCAAAGGTCGCTGGTCACCGTGGTCAAGTGATTAGACTGTAAGACTTACAATCACAGGGTTGTCGGTTCGAATCCTACCCAGCTACCCTTACCTACGAAGGTAACCTTGGTCCAGTGGTTAGACTGCAAGACTTGCAATCACAACGTTGTGGGTTCGAATCCTACCAAGCTAATATTGCCTATCAACTTAAACTTGGTCCAGTGGTTAGACTGCAAGACTTACAATCACAACGTTGTGGGTTCGAATCCTACCAAGCTAATATTGCCTATCAACTTAACCTTGGTCCAGTGGTTAGACTGCTTTTTTAATGGACTGCCTTTTGCAAAACGAAAATTGCCTTGCCCTATCAAGATAAAATTCCAGGCATGTTAACAGTTATGTATATTTCTGGTCATGAAACAAAGGATGACTCATAAGTCAGGTTAATCACTGTAGTTTGTAAGCCTGAAGAAACTTGTAATCGAGAGTGATGTGAGCCACAAACACTGGGGTTAACCCCTACTCCTTCCACGATTCCACATCTTTTGGCTTTTAAAAACAGCTTTATGAAATTGGACCACGATATGCTGAAACAAAAACATTTTTTTTACCAAAAGTGAGCATTTGAGATATTTGTTTCTTACCAAGTTTACTTGTAATAAACAGGTCAGATCTGCTTAATCCATACTTAGGGAGAAGTTCTTTCACAGAGTTGCCAAGGTCTGTCTCGTTCCTGTACACTGATGCTGTATCTGAAGAAATTTTTTTTTAAAAATAAGACAAGTGTGTATTCGCCTGCAACCTTCAACCTCCTATTGTCCCCCTTTTGTTTATACAAAAAGTTTAAACTTTTTAGCAACAACAGCTCCCATTGGTTTTGTACACGATTTCCAACTGTGGACCTTTTCCGAACTGGAACTATTGTTGCCTTTTTGTTGAAGGTCCCCGGTTTGGACCCTTTTGTCCCCTTTGAAGGTGTGTACCCACTTATCAGGAAGGCGAACACTTTAGATGCCCTTTGGGTTTTTTTCGCCAGCAGGGTATACTTAGGCTTGCTTAACCGGTGGAGAATACTAATGTGTGAATAAGATCCTCCAAGAGTAACATGTATCTAACCTATGGCTCGATAGCCCAGCTTCAGAGCAGTGTCCAGAGTACTGTGTACCAACTCCTCACCTACTAACTGGAATGTACCAACTGCAAGAAGAAAAGGCAAAAATAGTTATTGGCAAGCCGTTTAACCCTACAGTCTTTCTCGAGGGCTGAACAACACATGAACATGTATCTGATTGTAACATAAGCCGTGTAAAGTGGAGAGAGAGTTAGAAAGTGCACAGAAAAAAAGCAAGTGGTAAACAATGAATGTGGAGACAAGTGTAGACTAATGACTACATAGTACTCACAATCGGCTCGTACATTCTATCCACCAATCTACACTTTCTCATACATTCCCTTAGCATAACCAGGAAACTAAAGACAATGTTTCAAAACAGAATCTGAAAAGACTTACGACCGAATATTGGCATCTTATCACCGGTGTTCAGGGTAACAAACTTCATGTCTAGAGAGAGGTGGTTTCGTCAAGAGACTGTGTATGGATGGTGGTACAACGTGTAGCTCAACCCTCTCTCTGCTTGGTCAAAGGCATCCAATATCACTGAGCAGTACAACAGGCTGGCGTCCTATCAGCAAGACTGGTGGTGAATAAAATTCGGACTTATTAAGTTAACACCGAGAGAAATGGCTACTTTGCACGTACCATCTTCTTTAGAAAAGAATCACAGGATGGCAACAAACACACGTTAACTAACAGTGAGTATGCAACTTGCAAGGCAAAGAGTTTGTGTTCTGTTTGTAGGATATAATAATATAAAGAACACAATCTCCACAGATATATATTAGCTTTACATGGTTCAAAGATATTTATATCAACCTAATAC
>NW_022985785.1:0-25136 GCF_902459465.1 Asterias rubens
CAAATGAGCTTCTTTTGTCTTTTTTGGTATGCAAATGAGCTTCTTTTGTCTATTTTCGTATGCTAAAATGAGTTTCTATTGTCTTTTTTCGTATGCAAATGAGCTTCTTTTGTCTATTTTCGTATGCAAATGAGTTTGTATTGTCTTTTTTCGTATGCAAATGAGCTTCTTTTGTCTTTTTTCGTATGCAAATGAGTTTCTATTGTCTTTTTTCGTATGCAAATGAGTTTCTATTGTCTTTTTTCGTATGCTAATATGAGCTTCTTTTTTCGTATGCAAATGAGCTTCTTTTGTCTTTTTGGTATGCAAATGAGCTTCTTTTGTCTATTTTCGTATGCTAAAATGAGTTTCTTTTGTCTATTTTCGTATGCAAATGAGTTTGTATTGTCTTTTTTCGTATGCAAATGAGCTTCTTTTGTCTTTTTTGGTATGCAAATGAGCTTCTTTTGTCTATTTTCGTATGCTAAAATGAGTTTCTATTGTCTTTTTTCGTATGCAAATGAGCTTCTTTTGTCTATTTTCGTATGCAAATGAGTTTGTATTGTCTTTTTTCGTATGCAAATGAGCTTCTTTTGTCTTTTTTCGTATGCAAATGAGCTTCTTTTGTCTATTTTCGTATGCAAATGAGTTTGTATTGTCTTTTTTCGTATGCTAATATGAGCTTCTTTTGTCTTTTTTCGTATGCAAATGAGCTTATTTTGTCTTTTTACGTATGCAAATGATCTTCTATTGTCTTTTTACATATGCAAATGAGCTTCTTTTGTCTATTTTCGTATGCTAACATGAGTTTCTATTGTCGTTTTTCGCATGCAAATGAGTTTCTATTGACTTTCTTCGTATGCAAATGAGTTTCTATTGTCCTTTTTCGTATGCAAATGAGTTTCTATTGTCGTTTTTCGGAGGACACTAATTAGTATATCGGAACAAACAAAGGAAAACTAATTTGCATATCGAAAAAGACAGAGAAAATAAATTTTCATATCGAAGAAGACAGAGGAAACCAATTTGCATATCGGAACAAACAAAGGAAATAAATTTGCATATCTAAAAAGACGGAGGAAATAAATTTGCATATCGGAACAAGACAATGGAAACTAATTTGCATATCGGAACAAACAAAGGAAACTCATTTGCATATCGAAACAAACAAAGGAAACTCATTTGCATATCGGAACAAACAAAGGAAACTAATTTGCATATCGAAAAAGACAAAGGAAACTCATTTGCATATCGAAACAAACAAAGGAAACTCATTTGCATATCGGAACAAACAAAGGAAACTAATTTGCATATCGAGAAATACAAAGGAAACTCATTTGCATATCGAAAAAGACAGGAAACTCATTTGCATATCGGAACAAACAAAGGAAACTAATTTGCATATCGAAAAATACAAAGGAAACTCATTTGCATATCGAAACAAACAAAGGAAACTCATTTGCATATCGGAACAAACAAAGGAAACTCATTTGCATATCGAAAAATACAAAGGAAACTCATTTGCATATCGAAAAAGACAAAGGAAACTCATTTGCATATCGGAACAAACAAAGGAAACTAATTTGCATATCTAAAAATACAAAGGAAACTCATTTGCATATCTAAAAAGACAAAGGAAACTCATTTGCATATCTAAAAAGACAAAGGAAACTCATTTGCATATCGAAACAAACAAAGGAAACTCATTTGCATATCGGAACAAACAAAGGAAACTAATTTGCATATCGAAAAAGACAAAGGAAACTAATTTGCATATCTAAAAATACAAAGGAAACTCATTTGCATATCGAAAAAGACAAAGGAAACTCATTTGCATATCGAAACAAACAAAGGAAACTCATTTGCATATCGGAACAAACAAAGGAAACTAATTTGCATATCGAAAAAGACAAAGGAAACTAATTTGCATATCGGAACAAACAAAGGAAATAAATTTGCATATCGGAACAAACAAAGGAAATAAATTTGCATATCGAAACAAACAAAGGAAACTCATTTGCATATCGGAACAAACAAAGGAAACTAATTTGCATATCGAAAAAGACAAAGGAAACTAATTTGCATATCGGAACAAACAAAGGAAATAAATTTGCATATCGGAACAAGACAATGGAAACTAATTTGCATATCGGAACAAACAAAGGAAACTAATTTGCATATCGAAAAAGACAAAGGAAACTCATTTGCATATCGCATAAGACAATGGAAACTAATTAGTATATCGGAACAAACAAAGGAAAACTAATTTGCATATCGAAAAAGACAGAGGAAACTAATTTGCATATCGAAAAAGACAATGGAAACTCATTTGCATATCGGAACAAACAAAGGAAACTCATTTGCATATCAAAAAAAGACAAAGGAAACTTATTTGCATATGGGAACAAACAATGGAAACTCATTTGCATTTCGAAAAAGAGTAATTGGAACAAACAATGGAATTAGGTTCCAACAACTTGGAAAAAAGTTGAAAAGAAAACTTTGAAGGAAAAGTTGATTCAGAACTTGGAAGAGTAGCGGTAAGGAAAACAAGTGATTTTAATGTCTTTGAAGAACTGATAACAAACAATGGAAACTAATTAGCATATCGGAAAAGACAAAGGAAACTAATAAGCCTATCGGAACAAACAAAGGAAACTAACTTGCATATCAAAATAGACAAAGGAAACTAATTAACATGTCGAAAAAGACAAAGGAAACTAATTTGCATATCGGAAAAGACAAAGGAAACTTATTTGCATATTGGAACAAACAATAGAAACTAATTAGATTCCAACAACTTGGAAGAGTTGATAGATTTGAAGAAAAACCCCAAAGAGTTGATGAATAACTTGGAAGAGTTGATAGATTTGAAGATAAATTCAAAGAGTTGATGAATATCTTGGAATAGTTGATGAAGAGAAAGACTTCGAAGAGCTGATAAAAATACTTGGAAGAGCTTATAACAAAAACTTGGAACAGTTGATAGATTTGAAGGAAAACCTCAAAGAGTTGATGAAGAGAAAAAGAGAAAAAGACTTCGAAGAGCTTATAAAATAACTTGGAAGAGTTGATAGATTTGAAGGAAAACCCCAAAGAGTTGATGAATAACTTGGAAGAGTTGATAAAAATACTTGGAAGAGTTGATAGATTTGAAGATAAATTCAAAGAGTTGATACATAACTTGGAATAGTTGATGAAGAGAAAAAGACTTCGAAGAGCTTATAACAAAACTTGGATGAGTTGATAGATTTGAAGGAAAACCCCAAAGAGTTGATGAATAACTTGGAAGAGCTGTTAAAAATACTTGGAAGAGCTTATAACAAAAAATTGGATGAGTTGATAGATTTGAAGGAAACAAATTCAAAGAGTTGATATATAACTTGGAATAGTTGATGAAGAGAAAAAGACTTTGAAGAGCTTATAAAATAACTTGGAAGAGTTGATAGATTTGAAGATAAATTCAAAGAGTTGATGAATAACTTGGAAGAGTTGATAGATTTGAAGGAAACAAAATTCAAAGAGTTAATATATAACTTGGAATAGTTGATGAACAGAAAAAGACTTTGAAGAGCTTATAAAACAACTTGGAAGAGCTTATAACAAAGACTTGGAAGAGTTGATAGATTTGAAGGAAACAAATTCAAAGAGTTGATATATAACTTGGAATAGTTGATGAAGAGAAAGAGACTTCGAAGAGCTTATGGAAGAGTTGACACATAACTTGGAAGAGTTGATGAAGAGGAAAAGACTTCGAAGAGCTTATAAAATAACTTGGAAGAGTTGACACATAACTTGGAAGAGTTGATGAAGAGGAAAAGACTTTGAAGAGCTTATAAAACAACTTGGAAGAGTTGATAGATTTGAAGATAAATTCAAAGAGTTGATACATAACTTGGAATAGTTGATGAAGAGAAAAAAGATTTCGAAGAGCTTATAAAATAACTTGGAAGAGTTGATAGATTTGAAGGAAAACCCCAAAGAGTTGATGAATAACTCGGAAGAGTTGATAGATTTTAAGAAACAAAATTCAAAGAGTTGACACATAACTTGGAAGAGTTGATGAAGAGAAAAAGACTTTGAAGAGCTTATAAAACAACTTGGAAGAGTTGATAGATTTTAAGGAATACCCCAAAGAGTTGATGAATAACTTGGAAGAGTTGAGGAAAAGAACAAAATTTTTAAGTACTGATAAATAATACTCGGAAGAGTTGAGAAACAAAAAACTTACAAGAGCTGATAAATTTGAAGGAAAACCCCAAAGAGTTGTTGAATAACTTGGAAGTGTTGATAGATTTGAGGGAAAACCCCAATAAGTTGATGAATAACTGGAAGAGTTGATAGATTAGAAGGAAAATATTAAAAGAGTTGACTTATAACTTGTAAGAGTTGAGCCAGGGAAAAGAACTTGGAAGAGGTTATAAAAAAAAAATGGAAGAGGTGATAGATTTGAAGGATAACCCCAAAGAGTTGATATATTAGGACAAAAACTCAAAGAATTTATCTACATCACTTGGAAGAATTAAGAAAAGAACTTGGAAAAGTTTATGAAAAATAAATGTGAAGAGTTGATAAGAAAACTTTGAAGAGTTGATTAAGAACATGGAAGAGTTGAGGAAGAATACAAATGAGTTGAGACAAAAAAATCGAAGAGTTGATGAACTACTTGGGAGAGTTGAGAAAACATCTTTTAAGAGCTGATAACAAAAACTTGGAAGACTTGATAGATTTGGAGGAAAACTCCAAAGAAACGATAAATAACTTGGAAGAGTTGATGAATAAATTAGAAGAGTTGATGAAGAGAAAAATACTTGGAAGAGTTGACAAATAGGAAGAGTTGATAGATTTGAAGATGAATTCAAAGAGTTGATACATAACTTGGAAGAGTTGATAAATTTGAAGGAAAACCCCAAAGAGTTGATGAATAACTTGGAATAGTTGATGAACAGAAAAAGACTTTGAAGAGCTTATAAAACAACTTGGAAGAGTTGATAGATTTGAAGGAAACAAATTCAAAGAGTTGATATATAACTTGGAATAGTTGATGAAGAGAAAGAGACTTCGAAGAGCTTATGGAAGAGTTGACACATAACTTGGAAGAGTTGATGAAGAGGAAAAGACTTCGAAGAGCTTATAAAATAACTTGGAAGAGTTGATGAAGAGGAAAAGACTTTGAAGAGCTTATAAAACAACTTGGAAGAGTTGATAGATTTGAAGATAAATTCAAAGAGTTGATACATAACTTGGAATAGTTGATGAAGAGAAAAAAGATTTCGAAGAGCTTATAAAATAACTTGGAAGAGTTGATAGATTTGAAGGAAAACCCCAAAGAGTTGATGAATAACTCGGAAGAGTTGATAGATTTTAAGAAACAAAATTCAAAGAGTTGACACATAACTTGGAAGAGTTGATGAAGAGAAAAAGACTTTGAAGAGCTTATAAAACAACTTGGAAGAGTTGATAGATTTTAAGGAATACCCCAAAGAGTTGATGAATAACTTGGAAGAGTTGAGGAAAAGAACAAAATTTTTAAGTACTGATAAATAATACTCGGAAGAGTTGAGAAACAAAAAACTTACAAGAGCTGATAAATTTGAAGGAAAACCCCAAAGAGTTGTTGAATAACTTGGAAGTGTTGATAGATTTGAGGGAAAACCCCAATAAGTTGATGAATAACTGGAAGAGTTGATAGATTAGAAGGAAAATATTAAAAGAGTTGACTTATAACTTGTAAGAGTTGAGCCAGGGAAAAGAACTTGGAAGAGGTTATAAAAAAAAATGGAAGAGGTGATAGATTTGAAGGATAACCCCAAAGAGTTGATGAATAACTTTTGAAGAGTTGATATATTAGGACAAAAACTCAAAGAATTTATCTACATCACTTGGAAGAATTAAGAAAAGAACTTGGAAAAGTTTATGAAAAATAAATGTGAAGAGTTGATAAGAAAACTTTGAAGAGTTGATTAAGAACATGGAAGAGTTGAGGAAGAATACAAATGAGTTGAGACAAAAAAATCGAAGAGTTGATGAACTACTTGGGAGAGTTGAGAAAACATCTTTTAAGAGCTGATAACAAAAACTTGGAAGACTTGATAGATTTGGAGGAAAACTCCAAAGAAACGATAAATAACTTGGAAGAGTTGATGAATAAATTAGAAGAGTTGATGAAGAGAAAAATACTTGGAAGAGTTGACAAATAGGAAGAGTTGATAGATTTGAAGATGAATTCAAAGAGTTGATACATAACTTGGAAGAGTTGATAAATTTGAAGGAAAACCCCAAAGAGTTGATGAATAACTTGGAAGAGTTGATGAAGATAAAAAGACTTTGAAGAGCTGATAAAAGTACTTGGAAGAGCTTATAACAAAAATTTGGAAGAGTTGATAGAACAAAATTCAAAGAGTTGACACATAACTTGGAAGAGTCGATAGATTTGAAGGAAAACCCCAAAGAGTTGATGAATAATTTGGAAGAGTTGATAGATTTTAAGGAACAAAATTCAAAGAGTTGACACATAACTTGGAAGAGTTGATGAAGAGAAAAAGACTTTGAAGAGCTTATAAAACAACTTGGAAGAGTTGATAGATTTTAAGGAATACCCCAAAGAGTTGATGAATAACTTGGAAGAGTTGAGGAAAAGAACAAAATTTTTAAGTACTGATAAATAATACTCGGAGGAGTTGAGAAACAAAAAACTTACAAGAGCTGATAAATTTGAAGGAAAACCCCAAAGAGTTGATGAATAACTTGGAAGAGTTGATGAAGATAAAAAGACTTTGAAGAGCTGATAAAAGTACTTGGAAGAGCTTATAACAAAAATTTGGAAGAGTTGATAGATTTTAAAGAACAAAATTCAAAGAGTTGACACATAACTTGGAAGAGTTGATGAAGAGGAAAAGACTTTGAAGAGCTTATAAAACAACTTGGAAGAGTCGATAGATTTGAAGGAAAACCCCAAAGAGTTGATGAATAATTTGGAAGAGTTGATAGATTTTAAGGAACAAAATTCAAAGAGTTGACACATAACTTGGAAGAGTTGATGAAGAGAAAAAGACTTTGAAGAGCTTATAAAACAACTTAGAAGAGCTGATAGATTTTAAGGAATACCCCAAAGAGTTGATGAATAACTTGGAAGAGTTGAGGAAAAGAACAAAATTTTTAAGTACTGATAAATAATACTCGGAAGAGTTGAGAAACAAAAACTTACAAGAGCTGATAAATTTGAAGGAAAACCCCAAAGAGTTGTTGAATAACTTGGAAGTGTTGATAGATTTGAGGGAAAACCCCAACAAGTTGATGAATAACTGGAAGAGTTGATAGATTAGAAGGAAAACATTAAAAGAGTTGACTTATAACTTGTAAGAGTTGAGCCAGGGAAAACAACTTGGAAGAGGTTATAACAAAAAATGGAAGAGGTGATAGATTTGAAGGATAACCCAAAAGAGTTGATGAATAACTTTTGAAGAGTTGATATATTAGGACAAAAACTCAGAGTTTATCTACATCACTTGGAAGAATTAAGAAAAGAACTTGGAAAAGTTTATGAAAAATAAATGTGAAGAGTTGATTAAGAACATGGAAGAGTTGAGGAAGAATACAAATAAGTTGAGACAAAAAAATCGAAGAGTTGATGAATAACTTGGGAGAGTTGAGAAAACATCTTTTAAGAGCTGATAACAAAAACTTGGAAGACTTGATAGATTTGGAGGAAAACTCCAAAGAAACGATAAATAACTTGGAAGAGTTGATGAATAAATTAGAAGAGTTGATGAAGAGAAAAATACTTGGAAGAGTTGACAAATAACTTTTTAAGAGTTGATTAAGAACTTTGAAGAGCTTATAATAAAAACTTTGGACATACTATTGGAAACACTTGGTAGATACTTACCGGGGCGATTTATTGCGGGAGACATTGTCAGGAGTTTTGGGGGCAAGAAATAGGACAGTTAAAGGATAGCTCTGATAAAGGTTTGCACTCAGGACCGTCGGCCTGGGGCCGCATATGCTCCGTTCCATGTTGTGCGTGTGGCGTGATTTTTCAAGAAAGTTTTTTCATACTCACATGTCCAAATGTAGCTGCAGCTGAAGTTTACTCTGTAGTGTCGTTGTTGAATGATGTGGCGAAGTTAGTAAATACATGTGTTAATACTCACAGGTTCAATGTAGCTATGAATGAAGTTCCATCTGAAGTGTCCTCAGCCAAAAGAAGTTCCAATTAGTAAACCCAACACCAGCTTAGCTAATCGTTTGGAATGGTCAGGTTGTTTAATATCAAATATTTCTCAAAGATAACGGGTACCAGAACCAATTTGTAACAAATCAAAAGTTTGAAAGAGTTGAAAAAAAAATGAAGTAAAACGAGTCGGAAAAAAATAAACACTTAACAGAGTTCAATGATAATTTGGCTCTTAAAAACTTAGGTGGACATCTACGAATGGCTTAAAAAGAAAACTACTCAAATAAGGGAGATATCTGCTAAATACGAAACGTGAAAATCGATTAATAGATTGCATGTTTTAAAGTACAACACCAATATGGGAGTGGGCTGGTAATAAAGGCTGGGATGCCCTAATTAGACAAAGGAAAACTTAAAAGATTATCCAGGATTGTCTGATTGCCACATTTGGAAAAATACTTGGCAAATGATTTTGGGTAAATTTGTAACATCTTAGTTTTGGAGGAACGACACAACATGAGTTTGATAAAATCGCAAGGCTGTAGTCTTGTGGAATTTTTGGGAAAAATTTGAGCAAAAGTTGATAAAAATGCAAGGCTATAGTCTTGTGGAATTTTTTGGCAAAATTTGAGCAGAATTTGATAAAAGCGCAAGGCTATATTCTAGTTGAACTCTTGGGACAAATTTGATAATAACGCAAGGCTATAGTCTTGTGGAATTTTTGGCGATAATTTGAGCAAAGTTGGATAAAGACGCAAGGCAATAGTCTTGTGGAACTTTTGGGCAAAATTTGAGCAGAATTTGATAAAAACGCAAGGCTTATAGTCTTGAGGAATTATTGGGCACAATCTGAGAAAAATTTGATAAATACACAAAGCTATAGTCTTGTCAAATTTTTGGGGAAAATTTGAGCAAAATTTGATGAATACGCAAGGTTCTGAGTCTTGTGTAATTTTTTTGCACAATTTTAGCAAAACTTGATAAAAACGAAAGGCTTTAAATATATAGTCTTGTGGAATATTTGGGCACAGTTTCATCAAAAACGCCTTGTAATTTTTTGTTTTTGCAAACATTTTGCAAAGGTTTATAAATATACAATGCTTTTTGTTAAATATGCCATGTTGCACTTCGGGCAGATAAGATTGATAAATTTACAAGGCAGTATTTTATACTATATATAGCCTTGTGATTTTTTGTAAATGTTTGAAAAATGTGCAATATGTTGATGGTTGCGAGGCTGCAACAGGTGTCAGCCCTCCATTCTGTTGAGCTTGAACCTTCCTGGGTGACTTCATTAAGGCCTCGCCTAAGAACTGACACTGTTGGCTTTGGTGCTGTGTCATGGATGGCAATCGTTCCTTTGTAGATGCCACCTCACAGTTGGTTCACATGTAAAACAAAGCAAATATTCTTGCATTAGTCTTGTTTTAATAATCTGATTGAACAGAGTAAGATTGTAGGGCAATCTTATAGTTAAGTAGACCTATACAAGCAATATATTTCAGTTTCAAATTTGGCCTATTCATCCTGGTAAGGTTCGTCTAAAACAGGGCTACCACGTGAAGGTCCCAGGATACCAGCCCCACACGGTTTCCAGATACAGGGCCTTTGCACCATCCGGTCGGATGGGTCCGGTCCGCCATCCCAAAAGGAGGGACAGTCCCCTACTGTACTAGCGCGGTCCCTAGTTGGAAAGAACTTAGGGACTACTTCCGTTGGTCAACCATTTGTGATTACACCGGCACCATCCTAGCAGATGAGGAGCCCGAATGCACCTTTAAGATCAACCACTCAGTGGAGCGAGCCGGAAGTAGGACCCCACATGCCACGTGCACGTGTCCAGGTCCCTTTAGTTTTATCCCGCAGGCACCACCATTTCGATCCGCACGCACCACTCGTTCCGCAGGCACCACCAAGTTAGCGCACAAAAAAACGCGTATATGCTTGCTTGCTTGCAATGGTGTACTTAGGTACAAGATAGTGAGCTACCAAAACAACCCACTACATGTAAAGCATCAAATATCAACACATGTAAAGCCCGGTTGATACTTCCTGCAAATACCAAATTTTACGTCAGAACCCTCTTTTCCCTACAACATTCACAAGTGAGTTGAGCAGATTTGAACTGCTATGGATTTTGACTGCAACAAATGCTTCGCATTTGCAGGAAGTATGAACCGGGCTCCACTCATCTAAAAAGAATATCTTACTTTTGTTCTCTGATGATCCACAGATGAGCTGCTCTGATGTCTTGATGATACTGATGTTTGCCCAAGGCAGTTGATCTCCAGGAACTACTGGCCCTGAAAGGTCAAGTTAACGGATATAATTATTAAGTTGTAAGTCAATATTTTGTCATCAAAACTCTTGCATGGGTAGTTTAGACCACCTCTTTATATAATAATAACAATAATGGTGGCTTCTTATAGCGCTCAGGTCTGTCATGCAGTTACGCTTCAACATTATTATTACCCCCTTAAATCATTCCTTAAACCATCTCAGCTCCCTGGGGGGAGTATATAGTCTGTGCCCCCAAATATGTAAGCTAATCAATCACAAGAAACAACTCTGCCCTCACAGGTAATCATTTACCCATGTGTGGAGTGAAGATACCTAGATATTTCTTTGTGTATCTTGCACGGGGTATGCCCCTGTGGTGATACACTTTTCACCCATTAAAAGAGGGACAGAAAGTAGCAGAAATAATGCACCCCTTATCCCACTTTTGCCATATCCCCAGTTCCAGGACTTTTGTTGTCTGTTTGTTATACAAACGTGGCAGACAAGACAGGCTGCACTATAGTTTCTCATTGTATTTGGATAGTTGGCTATTGGAAACTAATACCCAGATTATTTATCTGCTGTGGCTAACAGCCGAGGTTCTGCGATTCATGGTCGGTGCCTTATGCATACTTTCTCACAAGACAACAAGAAATCCAAGTGTTAGACTGTTTTGCTAACTTTCCTTTTGTCAAGTCAAGGTTTTATTGGTCAACTATAATTTCAAAGGCAATCCCTCAAATGTGCAAGATAATTTGGGTGGAATACTGACCTAAAGAGGTTTTGATTGGGAGGGGGAATGCAACAGACACCCCCCCCCCCAACCCAGATTTAATCAGACGTATTGTTTATTAAGACTACCAGCACCATGCAGCCACTATTAAAAATAAATTTTAAAAAGGGTACTAGGTCTAGCAGTTTAATATTTGCCTAAAATTGACAAATTCGAGAGCTTTCCACCAGTTTTATCAAACTTGTGCCATCAATTATTTGAGACTTAAAAATGCATGGCAAGGGAAGGTGATCAGCCTTTTTAGCTAGATGAATTTAATCTGGGTGCTAGTTCTATTTAATGTGGAGCTCCATTTACCAACACATCCTTCAAAAGCCAACAAAAATAATCAGTCAGAATTATGTATTACCTTTTAAGTTATAGGCCTTTACCATATTCAGATCATTATGAGCTTGTTACTGGTGATCTTTCGACATCTTCATAATGGTGGCTGACAAACACTACAAAAAAAAACATTTTAAAGTATAAGTTTGCATATAAAAATTTAAAAAATAATATAAAAATTACAAGGGGTAAGTTCGGCAGTTTTATCGAATTTGGGTCTAGAGTTTAAAAAATAACAAGAGGCAAGTCCAGCAGTTTAAGCAGATCTAGACCTCACATTAAAAAATAACTAGGGGTAAGTCCAGCATTTTCATTGAATTTACGCCTTAAAATTGAAAAAATCACAAGGGGCAAGTCCAGCAGTGCTTAAAAGCACAATTGGACCTAAAATTAAAATAATCACAATATGTAAGTCGAGCAGCTTTTTCAAATGTTGGCATTCAAATTGAAAAAGTCACAAGGAGTAAGGTCTAGCAGTTTTAGCGAATTTTAGCCTAGAATTGACAAATCGGAGGGCTTAGTCAGTTTTATCAAATTTATGCCACTAATTATTTGAGGCTTAAAATGCATGACATTGGACGTTGGTTAGCCTTTTTAGCTAGATGAGTATAATCTGGATGCTAGTTCTACTCATCCTTCAAAAGCCAACATAAACAATTGTTAAGAATTATTTATTTACCTTCTTAGGTATAGTCCTACATCATATTCAGATCCATATGAGCTTGTAACTGGTGATATCTTGAAGTATTCATGACACTACAAAGAAAAACATTTAAAAGAAAAAAATAAGTTTGCATCTAAAATTTTAAAATAGCAAGGGGTATAAAGTCCAGCAGGTTTACTGAATTTTAGCCTCAAATTGAACAATCACAAGTGGCGAGTCCAGCAGTTTTATCAAATTTGGCCTACAGTTTAAAAAACACAAGGGGTAAGACTAGCAGTTTTAGCCAATTTGAGCCCAAAACTAAAATTCACAGGGGGAAGGTCCAGCCAATTTATCAAATTTATGTCTAGACCTTAACAAAATGGCAAAGGGTCACAAGAGCAGTTTTATCAAACTTGTGCCATTGACTATTTGAGGCTTAATAGAACACAATGCCTTGGATTTCTACGCTATACCCTGGCAGATTATTTATCTGCTGTGGCTAACAGCCGAGGTTCTGCGATTCATGGTCGGTGCCTTATGCATATTTTCTCACAAGACAACAAGAAATCCAAGTGTTAGACTGATTTGCTAACTTTCCTCTTGTCAAGTCAAGGTTTTATTGGTCAATTATAATTTCAAAGGCAATCCCCCAAATGTGCAAGATAAGGTGGAATACTGACCTAAAGAGGTTTTGATTGGGAGGGGGAATGCAACAGACACCCCCCAACCCAGATTTAATCAGACGTATTGTTTATTAAGACTACCAGCACCATGCAGCCACTATTATAAATAAATTTAAAAAAGGGTACTAGGTCTAGCAGTTTAATATTTGCCAAAAATTGACAAATTCGAGAGCTTTCCACCAGTTTTATCAAACTTGTGCCATCAATTATTTGAGACTTAAAAATGCATGGCAAGGGAAGGTGATCAGCCTTTTTAGCTAGATGAATTTAATCTGGGTGCTAGTTCTATTTAATGTGGAGCTCCATTTACCAACACATCCTTCAAAAGCCAACAAAAACAATCGTTCAGAATTATGTATTACCTTTTAAGTTATAGGCCTTTACCATATTCAGATCATTATGAGCTTGTTACTGGTGATCTTTCGACATCTTCATAATGGTGGCTGACAAACACTACAAAAAAAAACATTTTAAAGTATAAGTTTGCATATAAAAATTCAAAAAATAATATAAAAATTACAAGGGGTAAGTTCGGCAGTTTTATCGAATTTGTGTGGCACGACATGTACAGTCAAATGGATAGCCTGCAGTGAATTTCTAGACATGTTCCAAGTTGTAGGCTTTCATCGTCTTCCCAGGCAGCAGCCAACTCTGTCAAAGAAACTACCAGCATCGCAACAGAGACAGAATTAAGATAGTACATGACATTATCAGACATATTATTTAACATAAGATTGATAAGTTTTTGAAAGACAGTCAATAAAACAGTGCCAAGTCGTACATTGTGAAAATTAAGAAAAGGCATAGGGTTTTCTGCTAAAGGGACATGTTTCCTTTGATAGGGCAAGTTGGTCTGTAAAAAGCGTTTGAAACCATTTGTTATGGAATGCATGGTTAGAAAGATGTTTCAAAAGTAGAATAAAATGATCCACACAAATATGCCTCGAAGTTGTACGGTTTCCCCAAACATCGTGATCCACAAAATGAACAACTTGTTCGCAGCGTAAAGTGTTTAAAAAGAATGGAACAAACGTTTGTTATTTTTGATAAATGAAACAAAATAAGCTTTGGAACAATTTAAAACTGAAAAAAAAAAAAATCAGTTGCAAATGTCTGAGGACTGGATAAGATTAAAAACAACAGAGTATTATGACCTCAGTGCATGCGACAAGTTTTGTTTGAATTGAGACAAAATAAAGTTCAAATTGAGTAGATATGGGATAAAACTTCAAGACTTACCCAATGTAGATAATAGTTGCAGTCACATGAATGATCTATACTAGTTGTACTGAAGCAGTGAGTTTGAAGTGAAACATCGAGTTCCTAGATAGCACAACCTTTACAGTCACATGGATAGCCTGCAATGAGTTTCTAGACATGTTCCAAGTTGTTAGACTTTCATCATCTGTACAGGCAGCAGCCAACTCTGTCAAAGAAACAACCAGCATGGCAAGAATTATTCAGTCATGAAGCTGATATTTTGATTATCTAAACAAAATCATAATTGTTTGCTTAATAAAAACTCACTAATGATGGTAATTTACCTTTTTCTTAGTATTTGTATTGTATGTGGGCATAACGTTTTTATTATAGGTTGTTTTATTTTAGGTAAATAATAATGACTGAATAATAACACTAACATTACAACTTAAAAACTTCATTAAATAAAGAGTGCCATTAAAAATGTCCACTTGGGCAAAAAAAAAAAACGTGTGGAAAACTAAATTTAAAAAGGTTTTATAAAAATAAACAAGGAAACAAAAATAAACAATTAATTTGACTTGAGATGTATAAAAAAAAATAATAAAAAAAAACCATGACCCAGAATCTAGCATAATAATGCAATCGTTGCTCCAACTTTCAAAAGGAAAAACATGTAGTTTTTTGTGTGTATATATTTGTTTTAATTTTATATTCTCAGTTTTCCTTAAAGTTTATTACATTACCCCAAAGATGCAAACACTGAATTCCGAAAAAGAAGCAAGCAGCGATCGCGATGTTGCAAATAAACTCTATCGGTCGGAACGACGTGTAGGAACAAATCATCACAGTGAATGTTTGCCACTGCATTTGAAGCCTTAGAAAGATGCGGAACCAATTTCTAAAAATAAGCTGTAGAATGTATGGGGTATAAGGTGCCTTGCTACCCGTGACGTTACGCGTGTGAACATGGTACAAACAATGAGTTAAAGGGCTTTGTACTTTTTTGGAAGGACAGAAAACACAATGTCTGCAGATTTACATTAAACTTACACAGTCTGAAGATAATGATAGTAGAAAGCTTCCCTGAAAATATTACTTGCTCAGGTGCTGTAGTTTTTATGAAATGAGTAAAACAATGTCATGAAAATAAATTTCGTCTCAGATGATCTCAGTGATCATGATACGAAAATTATTTTAGAATGTAAAAACGTATTTTCATGGCATTGTTTTACTCATTTCTCAAAAAATACATTACCACAGCGACTAATATTTTAAGGTATGCTTTCTACTATCATTATCTTCAACGGTGTAAATTTAATGTAAATCTGTGGACATTGTGTTTTGTGTTACAAAAAGTACCCAAATCCTTTAACAACCAACAACAGAAAAGTTATTAATACATTAAAAGGTTGCAATCTGTTTGTTTTCAAAATGTGCTAGAGTCAATACCCAGACGTCACACAACATTGGCTTTACAAAACAATTTATCAGTTAATTTTGAACTTCAGGTTTGGAAATTCTGAGGAACAATTTGCGCAGCATTAGCCCAGAGACAATTAACAGAGAAAGCACATCATTCATTTTAAGACAATTTTAGGGTTAAAAAACATCCTCAGCATGTTTTGATAGATTGGGCAACATATTTTAGTAAAAAGGGTGTCAAGATTGCATTTTGAGAGTTGGGCTGGCAATTTGAAAAAAATCATAAAATATTGACAAGTCTTTTGGGAATGGCACAACATTCCTGGGGAAAAATATGACAACATCCAGCTGTGAACAATTAGAGAGCTGAAATATCGGTACATTGGCAACATTTAGAGAAATATACATCATGAGCCTCGAGTAACAAAGATAGCACAACATCGGTTACAATTTGAACATGCAAACGTTTCAGATTGGCAGGTCTGTGAGTGACAGGATTCAAGTGAGCAGATAATCAACAAAGGGCAAAAGCAAAAAAAAGACATGAAAAAAAATAAATTGCAATCTGGGCCCAATTTCATAGAGCTGCTAAGCACAAAAGTTTGATTAGTATTTGAGAGCTGAAATATCGGTACATTACCATTATTGAGAGAAAAATACATTATGAGCCTCGAGTAACAAAGATCACACAACATCGGTAATAATTTGAACATGCCCAAGTTTCAGATTGGCAGGTCTGTGAGTGACATGATACAGAAATGAGCAAACAATCAACAAAGGACAAGTTTTTCAAAAATTAAAAGGATGCAATCTGTTTGTTTTAAAAATGTGCTCGAGTCAATTCTCAGACATCAAAACACTGGCTTCACAAAACAATTTATCAGTTAATTTTGAACTTCAGGTTTATTTTAGGTTTATTTTACTTTAGGGTGTAAAGATTGCATTTTGAGAGTTGAGCTGGCACTTGCAGAAAAAAGACATAAAATGTTGGCAAGTCTTTTGGGGATGGCACAACATTCGTGGGGAAAATAAATATGACAACATCCAACGGTGAACAATTAGAGAGCTTAAATATCGGTACATTGGCAAAATTTTAGAGAAATATGCATCATGAGCCTCGAGAAAAAGATAGCACATCGGTTCCAATTTGAACATGCAAAAGTTTTAGATTGACAGGTTTGTGGAGTGAAATGATTCACAATGCCAAAATAATCAACAAAAGGCAAAGCCAAAAAAAAAAAAAAAAAAAAAAAAAAGTTGCAATCTTGGACCAATTTCATAGAGCTGCTAAGCACAAAAATATGCTTAGCATGAAATTTTTGCCGTGATAAAAACAGGATTACCAACCAAATTTCCGCGTAATTTTCAGGAAAAGCAAACAACATCTGAATACCAGTAACAAGCAATATGTAACAAATGGAAATATGGTTGGTAATCCTGTTTATATTAAAGAAGAAATTTCATGCTAAGCAAATTTTCGTGCTTAGCAGCTTTATGAAATTTGGCCCTGTTTGTTTTAAAAATGTGCTAGTGTCAATCCCCAGACGTCACAACATTGTCTTCTCGGAACAATTAACGGTTAATTTTAAAAACACTTAATGTTTGGAAATTATGAGGAACAACTTGCGCAGCATTAGCCCAGAGACAATTAACAGAGAAAGCACAACATCAATTTAAAGAAAAAATTTCAGTTAAGCAACATTAACTCAGCAAGTTTTGATAGATTGGGCAACATGTTTTGGTGAAAAGTACTAGGGTGTTAACATTGGCTTTAGAGAGTTGGGCTGGCACTTCGATACAGTTTGATAATTGAAAAAATCGTAAAAGGTTGGCAAGTCTTTTTGGGATGGTATACAGCAAGCGTGGAGAAAATAAACATTACAATGCACTTCTGAATAATTAGAGAGCTGAATAACGGTACATTGGCAACATTTAGAGAAATAGACAGAACCTCGAGAAACATCAACCAAATACAGCACAACATCGATAATAACATGACAATTGAGAAGTTTTAGATTTCCAGGTTTGTAGTGATGACAGGATAAGAATGGGGAAAAAAATAAAAAATAAAAAATCTGTACAACAGCGTAGGTCTTTCATTTCACCGGGGGGCTTATGGTGGCTCTGGACGGGTTGATCCACGGTCCATGCATGGTGTATGTGAGAGGGTGCACGCGCGGTACTTTTGAGAACATTTGCAATGCCGTTTGCCCGCAGAATCTCACATTTTAATTTTTTTTTTATAATGGCCTTCACGTCTCTAAATGCAACTCGGAAACACAGATTTCACTTAAACAATAATATGCTCTGTTCAAAAATGCTCTTCATGATTTGTGGGTATGGTCGAACTGTTCGTAACTCACGGTTTTTATGTCGGTGTGCATCTCTTTTGTATGCAGCAACACTGGCACTGAAGATCACTCTAGAAAAAGAGCATTGCCTCCAGACGTTGCCTCATGAAATCTGCTAATAGCATCATAAACAGTTGCCGGATAACGACAGAAGCACGATGTTTCACGATGCAAATACTTGGTATTTTAAAACCCAAATCACACCGAACTCGCTCAGAAAATGTGGTCTCGGTGCTACCATGTGCAATACGTAGCCTGGATTTCACACTGCCCGCTTTCTCTGTCGCCGAGCTAGCCGCGGTTCTGGCCCTTTTTCTGGACCGAAAGTTAGGGGAAATAGAACCCATACAGTTAAAGGCGGTTGAATTTTTGCCCCACTGTACGGTATATAACAGTACTTGATACCGTGGGGTCGAAGCAGGGTTTTTTGAGGTTTTTGAACCTCGTACAAACGAAGCCGCACATCGGCCTCGTTGTACGGTGCTTGCGTAAAGAGCCTTGGACAAGGCTAGAGGGGATGGCTGAACATAGTGGTGCCGGTCGAATGGCCATGCAGCATGGCTAGCTCTATGGTAGCATGTGGCAGAGGACTCTTCCTCTGGCCATGGTCTATGCCGTGGTGTGTACCACAGCATAGACCAACAGCACACATGTCAGATGAAGAGTACTACACATAGGGCAAAAGTGTAGGGCCGCTAGATAACATGCGAACGTGTATTGTGTGTGTCATAAGGTACTGCACTGTGGGTATGCTGCCGTATGGTAAATGGGTGAACCATTGAGTACTCTATGGGTGAACCATGGAGGTAGAGCTCTGAGCCATTATGCTTTAACTCCACGCAGGCAGTAACACACTGTCTGGCATTTAAACATTTTCATTCAATACGCCTAGCATTTCGACATTTTCATTAAACCTACGGTATGCTCGACGATTGTCTAGAGAGTAAAATTAATACAAAAGGCACAACATAAATCACTTTTGCTATATGAGGGGTGCTAATCATGAGACCGTGTTGAATATGACGTCACGCGGCTCAAATATCTGACCTACAAGATGGCGTCCGTGCGTGTGCGTGCGCGTGCGTGCATGTGCCGTAGAAATCAAACCGGGAATGTTGCGTGCTGCGTGCTTGGATGATGTATGCGTTTGGATGCGCATACGGTTTGCCCTACGACATGGCGACTTTCATAGAGCATGGATAGACCAGAGGTTAAAACGAATACAAAAAGGCCTGCCATAAATTCACCATATATTGCAGATTTAATTTTGAAGGAAGCTTAATCGGTCCACTAATTAATACCTAATGAGTAATTAACTGTTTGAACATACGTAACTTTCTAACGTATGTTAACCATATATAGCACTTGTGCGGTAATTTTAATATTAAGATGTGTACTTAAACCGTAAAGTACTTCATATTGCATAAAAGATGTAATTTTTGTTTCATATAACTTAGTTTTGGACCTGACACCCTTCATGAAGAGTCTATATAAGACCCCTATGAACCTAGACAAAAATTTACCCAAAAAAGCGTACCACAAAATCACTTTGGCTATGAGGGCTTCCAATTGACAAACTTCACTAAGAGTCTATATGCATGTGTACAGAGAGTAAAATTATTACAAAAAGGCATACCATAAAGTCACTTGTAGGTTATGAGGGTTGCAAATTGGCACGCACACTTGACGAAGTGTCCATACTCTTATGTACAGAGAGAAAAATAATTACAAAAAGGCATACCATAAAGTCACTTTGGTTATGAGGGGTGCCAATTGGCAAACTTCACTAAAAGAGTCTACACTCATGTGTACAGAGAGTAAAATTATTACAAAGAGGCATACCATGAAGTCACTTTGGTGACAAGGGGAATGGAGGCAATGACCAGGGGCATGGAGGCAATGACCAGGGGGCATGGAGGCAATGACCAGGGGTATAGAGGCAATGACCAGGGGCATGAAGGCAATGACCAGGGGCATGAAGGCAATGACCAGGGGCATGGAGGCAATGACCGGGGGCATAGAGGCAATGACCAGGGGCATGGAGGCAATGACCGGGGGTATAGAGGCAATGACCAGGGGCATGAAGGCAATGACCAGGGGTATAGAGGCAATGACCAGGGGCATGGAGGCAATGACCAGGGGCATGGAGGCAATGACCAGGGGCATGGAGGCAATGATCAGGGGCATGGAGGCAATGACCAGGGGTATAGAGGCAATGACCAGGGGCATGAAGGCAATGACCAGGGGTATAGAGGCAATGACCAGGAGCATGGAGGCAATGACCAGGGGCATGGAGGCAATAAACAGGGGCATGAGGGAAATGACCAGGGGCATGGAGGCAATGACCAGGGGCATGGAGGCAATGACCAGGGGGCATGGAGGCAATGACCAGGGGCATGGAGGCAATGACCAGGGGCATGGAGGCAATGACCGGGGGCATGGAGGCAATGACCAGGGGTATAGAGGCAATGACCAGGGGCATGGAGGCAATGACCAGGGGCATGGAGGCAATGACAAGGGGGCATGGAGGCAATAACCAGGGGCATGGAGGCAATGACCAGGGGCATGGAGGCAATGACCAGGGGCATGGAGGCAATGACCAGGGGTATTAAGGCAATGCCTAGGGGCATGGAGGCAATGACCAGGGGCATGGAGGCAATGACCAGGGGTATTAAGGCAATGCCTAGGGGCATGGAGGCAATGACCAGGGGTATGGAGGCAATGACCAGGGGCATGGAGGCAATGACCAGGGGCATGGAGGCAATGACCAGGGGCATGGAGGCAATGACCAGGGGCATGGATGCAATGACCAGGGGCATGGATGCAATGACCAGGGGTATTGAGGCAATGACCAGGGGCATGGACGCAATGACCAGGGGCATGGACGCAATGACCAGGGGCATGGAGGCAATGACCAGGGGCATGGAGGCAATGACCAGGGGCATGGAGGCAATGACCAGGGGTATTGAGGCAATGACCAGGGGTATGGACGCAATGACCAGGGGCATGGAGGCAATGGAGGCAATGACCAGGGGCATGGAGGCAATGACCAGGGGCATGGAGGCAATTACCAGGGGCATGGAGGCAATGACCAGGGGCATGGAGGCAATGACCAGGGGTATAGAGGCAATGACCAGGGGCATGGAGGCAATGACCAGGGGGCATGGAGGCAATGACCAGGGGCATGGAGGCAATGACCAGGGGCATGGAGGCAATGACCAGGGGCATGAAGGCAATGACCAGGGGCATGAAGGCAATGACCGGGGGTATAGAGGCAATGACCAGGGGCATGGAGGCAATGACCGGGGGTATAGAGGCAATGACCAGGGGCATGAAGGCAATGACCAGGGGTATAGAGGCAATGACCAGGGGCATGGAGGCAATGACCAGGGGCATGGAGGCAATGACCAGGGGCATGGAGGCAATGATCAGGGGCATGGAGGCAATGACCAGGGGTATAGAGGCAATGACCAGGGGCATGAAGGCAATGACCAGGGGCATGGAGGCAATGACCAGGGGTATAGAGGCAATGACCAGGGGCATGAAGGCAATGACCAGGGGCATGGAGGCAATGACCGGGGGTATAGAGGCAATGACCAGGGGCATGGAGGCAATGACCAGGGGCAGGGAGGCAATGATCAGGGGCATGGAGGCAATGATCAGGGGCATGGAGGCAATGACCAGGGGTATAGAGGCAATGACCAGGGGCATGAAGGCAATGACCAGGGGCATGGAGGCAATGACCAGGGGTATAGAGGCAATGACCAGTGGCATGGAGGCAATGACCAGGGGCATGGAGGCAATGACCAGGGGCATGGATGCAATGACCAGGGGTATTGAGGCAATGACCAGGGGCATGGACGCAATGACCAGGGGCATGGAGGCAATGACCAGGGGCATGGAGGCAATGACCAGGGGCATGAAGGCAATGACCAGGGGCATGGAGGCAATGACCGGGGGTATAGAGGCAATGACCAGGGGCATGGAGGCAATGACCAGGGGCAGGGAGGCAATGACCAGGGGCATGGAGGCAATGACCAGGGGCAGGGAGGCAATGACCAGGGGCATGGAGGCAATGACCGGGGGCAGGGAGGCAATGACCAGGGGCAGGGAGGCAATGATCAGGGGTATAGAGGCAATGACCAGGGGCATGAAGGCAATGACCAGGGGTATAGAGGCAATGACCAGGAGCATGGAGGCAATGACCAGGGGCATGGAGGCAATAAACAGGGGCATGAGGGAAATGACCAGGGGCATGGAGGCAATGACCAGGGGCATGGAGGCAATGACCAGGGGGCATGGAGGCAATGACCAGGGGCATGGAGGCAATGACCAGGGGCATGGAGGCAATGACCGGGGGCATGGAGGCAATGACCAGGGGTATAGAGGCAATGACCAGGGGCATGGAGGCAATGACCAGGGGCATGGAGGCAATAACCAGGGGCATGGAGGCAATGACCAGGGGCATGGAGGCAATGACCAGGGGCATGGAGGCAATGACCAGGGGCATGGAGGCAATGACTAGGGGTATTAAGGCATTGCCTAGGGGCATGGAGGCAATGACCAGGGATATGGAGGCAATGACCAGGGGTATTAAGGCAATGCCTAGGGGCATGGAGGCAATGACCAGGGGTATGGAGGCAATGACCAGGGGCATGGAGGCAATGACCAGGGGCATGGAGGCAATGACCAGGGGTATGGATGCAACGACCAGGGGTATTGAGGCAATGACCAGGGGCATGGACGCAATGACCAGGGGCATGGAGGCAATGACCAGGGGCATGGAGGCAATGACCAGGGGCATGGAGGCAATGACCAGGGGCATGGAGGCAATGACCAGGGGTATTGAGGCAATGACCAGGGGTATTAAGGCAATGCCTAGGGGCATGGAGGCAATGACCAGGGGTATAGAGGCAATGACCAGGGGCATGAAGGCAATGACCAGGGGCATGGAGGCAATGACCGGGGGTATAGAGGCAATGACCAGGGGCATGGAGGCAATGACCAGGGGCATGGAGGCAATGACCAGGGGTATTGAGGCAATGACCAGGGGTATGGACGCAATGACCAGGGGCATGGAGGCAATGGAGGCAATGACCAGGGGCATGGAGGCAATGACCAGGGGCATGGAGGCAATGACCAGGGGGCATGGAGGCAATGACCAGGGGCATGGAGGCAATGACCAGGGGCATGGAGGCAATGACCGGGGGCATGGAGGCAATGACCAGGGGTATAGAGGCAATGACCAGGGGCATGAAGGCAATGACCAGGGGCATGAAGGCAATGACCAGGGGCATGGAGGCAATGACCGGGGGTATAGAGGCAATGACCAGGGGCATGAAGGCAATGACCAGGGGCATGGAGGCAATGACCAGGGGTATAGAGGCAATGACCAGGGGCATGAAGGCAATGACCAGGGGCATGGAGGCAATGACCGGGGGTATAGAGGCAATGACCAGGGGCATGGAGGCAATGACCAGGGGCAGGGAGGCAATGACCAGGGGCATGGAGGCAATGACCAGGGGCAGGGAGGCAATGACCAGGGGCATGGAGGCAATGACCGGGGGCAGGGAGGCAATGACCAGGGGCAGGGAGGCAATGATCAGGGGTATAGAGGCAATGACCAGGGGCATGAAGGCAATGACCAGGGGTATAGAGGCAATGAACAGGAGCATGGAGGCAATGACCAGGGGCATGGAGGCAATAAACAGGGGCATGAGGGAAATGACCAGGGGCATGGAGGCAATGACCAGGGGCATGGAGGCAATGACCAGGGGGCATGGAGGCAATGACCAGGGGCATGGAGGCAATGACCAGGGGCATGGAGGCAATGACCGGGGGCATGGAGGCAATAACCAGGGGCATGGAGGCAATGACCAGGGGCATGGAGGCAATGACCAGGGGCATGGAGGCAATGACCAGGGGTATTAAGGCAATGCCTAGGGGCATGGAGGCAATGACCAGGGATATGGAGGCAATGACCAGGGGTATTAGGGCAATGCCTAGGGGCATGGAGGCAATGACCAGGGGTATGGAGGCAATGACCAGGGGCATGGAGGCAATGACCAGGGGCATGGAGGAAATGACCAGGGGCATGGAGGCAATGACCAGGGGCATGAAGGCAATGACCAGGGGCATGAAGGCAATGACCAGGGGCATGAAGGCAATGACCGGGGGTATAGAGGCAATGACCAGGGGCATGGAGGCAATGACCGGGGGTATAGAGGCAATGACCAGGGGCATGAAGGCAATGACCAGGGGTATAGAGGCAATGACCAGGGGCATGGAGGCAATGACCAGGGGCATGGAGGCAATGACCAGGGGCATGGAGGCAATGACCAGGGGCATGGAGGCAATGACCAGGGGCAGGGAGGCAATGACCAGGGGCATGGAGGCAATGACCAGGGGCATGGAGGCAATGACCAGGGGTATTGAGGCAATGACCAGGGGCATGGAGGCAATGACCAGGGGCATGGAGGCAATGACCAGGGGCATGGAGGCAATGACCAGGGGCATGGAGGCAATGACCAGGGGCAGGGAGGCAATGACCAGGGGCATGGAGGCAATGACCAGGGGCATGGAGGCAATGACCAGGGGTATTGAGGCAATGACCAGGGGCATGGAGGCAATGACCAGGGGCATGGATGCAATGACCAGGGGTATTGAGGCAATGACCAGGGGCATGGAGGCAATGACCAGGGGCATGGAGGCAATGACCAGGGGCATGGAGGCAATGACCAGGGGCATGGAGGCAATGACCAGGGGTATTGAGGCAATGACCAGGGGTATGGATGCAATGACCAGGGGCATGGAGGCAATGGAGGCAATGACCAGGGGCATGGAGGCAATGACCAGGGGCATGGAGGCAATGACCAGGGGCATGGAGGCAATGACCAGGGGCATGGAGGCAATGACCAGGGGTATAGAGGCAATGACCAGGGGCATGGAGGCAATGACCAGGGGCATGGAGGCAATGACCAGGGGCATGGAGGCAATGACCAGGGGCATGGAGGCAATGACCGGGGGCATGGAGGCAATGACCAGGGGTATAGAGGCAATGACCAGGGGCATGAAGGCAATGACCAGGGGCATGAAGGCAATGACCAGGGGCATGGAGGCAATGACCGGGGGTATAGAGGCAATGACCAGGGGCATGGAGGCAATGACCGGGGGTATAGAGGCAATGACCAGGGGCATGAAGGCAATGACCAGGGGTATAGAGGCAATGACCAGGGGCATGGAGGCAATGACCAGGGGCATGGAGGCAATGACCAGGGGC
>NW_022985786.1:0-25222 GCF_902459465.1 Asterias rubens
TTGATTGGCTCATTCTCAATGGAGATCATCTGATTGGTCAGTTTATGAATACTTTCTGATTGGCCCTACATTCTTAGTGAATGACAATTCTATGAATATCATTTGAAAAAATAATTTCTGATAAATTTCGCTAGAAACTGAGGACACATTCAACTCATGAATGTTGGAAGCAGCAATGAATACAATAAAAAATACAACAAAATAACTTTCTGTGGAATGTTTGCATAGTGCCTAATATCAGGGCCAAATTTCATGGCTCTGCTTACCGTAAGCAAACAATTGTCGCTTACGGTGGCAGGGAAGTTCGCGCTTATGTCAAGCGTATTTCCTGGGTAAACATTGACTATTTGCTTACACGCCTGCATACTCATGTTTCTAGGCATTCTTCGCTTCAAAGCTAGCACAGAAATTCCACGCTTGTACAGTAAGCGTATAATGGTAATCGCAAGCGCAGAGTTCGTTGGAAAGCGGAACCATGAAATTGGGCCCAGTCTCTGAAAACATAAACAAACTTCTTCTGTTTTTTCATCATTTCCTTTGATTTGTACAACTTTACAACTGCTAGAAAAATACTCCGTAGTAAACCTTGTGTCCATTAAACATTATTCTATAATTTAAACTAATTTCTGAATTCTTGCATATATATGTAACACCACTGGAATTTTAAAATAAACTATACATTGGTGAAATTATTTTCAAAAATGTGCATATCTCTTCATTGTTGAATACTATATCTATCCCAAATTGGAATGCTGAATACAATGAAATAAAGATAGTAGTTGTCAACTGTTCATAGAGAATAAGTTTCCTTAAACTGGAAATATTCGGTTTTTTTAAATTGGAAATGAAAGAAAACAAAAAATCAAAAAACGAAAAAAAAAGTGCAAACATAACAACTAATAAAAAAATGTCAATAAATTTTACCCAAGACATTTGGAATCAAACTCTGAGTTATTCAATTTTATTTTTTTCTGCTTATCTTTCCTGGACTTGTTGAAAAGTTGTTAAATGATCGTTGCGTGATAGCGTTAATAACTCTCTCGCAAATAACTCTCGCGACATTACTGCTACGCGCAAGGCTTTTGCTTCAGCACTACGGCCCCTTTGGGCAGTAGTCATCCCTTTGGCAATAAGTGTACAATCTTGTAGCGAACATAAGAGAAATTGATTTTTTGAGACCCCTGAAGAATCAACTTAATAGTGCTAACAACTCTCTCGCAACAATACTCTCGCAAGACTACTGCTCCGCGCAAAACTGCTGCCCTTGCAACTACAACCCCCGTGAGGCAGTAGTCAGGAGAAAGCAATAAATAGACGTTAGAGCATGCACCGCCACATTTAACGACTTGTCCACAAGTCTTATCTTTTTAGAAGTATCAATCTTTCAGAACAAAGAAATGTTATCGCCGATGCGGAATTGCCAACTACAAAGTGTACTCGCATTCAAAATGAAAATAATAATCAAAGTCTGGTGCAATATTTCAATCAGGCCTCAAGACCAAAACCTCAGTGATTAACGCCTGGTTCAAAGGTCATGCGAGTTCAAAGTGAATTTGACCACAGAATTTCGCAACAAACAGTTCACTTAAGTTATACTGTGCTCAACTATCTACCGAGTATCCACTGCGCACATACAGTGACGTCAACTCTTGTATGATCCAGGCTTTACACCCCACATGGCTTTTGTATAAATCCAGGCTTGTCCAAAATGTGCAAATTTCACAAAGACCCAGACATGGGGCAGACAAAATCTTTCTTAACTTGCAGGAAAAAAATAATGAACATTGTGACAGGCAAGTTCTTTTCATGATTTACTTTTTTTTGAAAAACCATCTTGCTTTCCTTAACGGAAAAAACACCCAAATTCAATTAACAGCGTCTTAACAACTCCATTCTCATTTTGTTTTAAGATTATGTAGAGTTGGATTGTAACTGATGACCTTATAAAATTACAGACAAAATCAAAACAAAACTTGTCACTATAACTGATGAGACATCCACAAAACCTTGTAAAATAAAACTGCGACCGTGCCCCCTCAAAAAATAAGTAATGAATTCATTTTGTGAAGTCGAATCATCACCAGTGAATACCAATACATTTTGTGAGTATGCCCGACTTATTTTAGCAAGAGAGGGCCACGGCAGCTACTTTAAAAATAAAAACTACAAACAGAAATTAGACTAAATTGTCGGTAAGTCTTACAAGTTCTGGAAAGCGTTGTATTTCGTCCTCCAGTCGGCGCTGGATGCTGCCTTCTTCTTCTTCTTGCCGGCCGCTAGAGCTCTTGCTTTGGCCATATCAGATAAATCCAGACTTCCCTGTGTTTTGAAGAAAGCGAGAACCAACAAAGTATAAACATTTGTAACAGATTATTGTTTATTTAACAGTTTTTGTTGAGAGATCCCCTAACATCACAAGACCACGGACGACTGTCCTAGGGCCACCTACTCCTGTGGCTGAAACAGGGTAACCCTCTTCAAAGTCTGTAAGGATGTAGGCTTGGGTATCATCTACTAGAAGCCACCTACTCCTGTGGCTGAAACAGGGTTACCCTCTTCACAGTCCGTAAGGATGTAGGCTTGGGTATCATCTACTAGAAGCCACCTACTCCTGTGGCTGAAACAGGGTTACCCTCTTCACAGTCCGTAAGGATGTAGGCTTGGGTATCATCTACTAGAAGCCTGGCTGGTAGAGCAGAATGCACTACCTCCCCAACTTGTTTACGAAAGCAATTACAGTTAATTGCCTCGCTGAAGAGCCCAAGTAAAATGACCAGGATTCGAGTCTACACTCTGCTGCTGACAACACCAGAGCTCGGCCATGTACAATGTATAGATGTTACTAACACAAAACACTGGACTCTGGTGTTTCTGGCAAGCAGAATGTGGGTTGAGTCGTAATGCTGGTGCCCTTGAGCAAGGCACTTGATCATAAATGCTCTGTAAAAAGTTGTGAAGGTAGTGCATTCTGCTCTACCAACCAGGCTCCTAGTGGATGAAACCCCAGATGCCTTCATCCTTGAGTAGCCCCTAGAGTAGGTGGCAACCATAGAGTTATGTACAAGAACTAGAGGGCACACTGGTGATGCTTCTTGCACAAACGCGACAGGACCGCAAGAAGACACGCGCACCATTCTATACGCACGATGAATAAGAAACACACGTTGGAGTTTGTGTTTATTGAACGCTACGCGATGCTGTTTTTTCAACTTACAAAATGGCCGCACAAACACACGCTATGCAATGCCTTTTTGTTCAACTTAGAAAATGGTCGCCTGCCCACATGCCGAGTCGCGTATATAGGCCAGTGTGCCCTCTAGTTCTAACTCTATGATTCTGCTCTACCAACCAGGCTCCTAGTGGACGATACCCATGCCTACATCCTCGAGTAGCCCCAGAAATAGGTGGCAACATACCCCTGGTTACAGTTGATTTGAGTCAATAGCCCAATCACCTTCAAGTGGACGTTCGGCCTTGAAATGTTAGCCCATATCTCATAAAAGAACTTAAATATAAAAATGGTCCAAACAGTCTGGTCACTTGTTGGTAGATGGGAAACAGTATACCATATCACCATTGTACACAGAGAACTTGAGGATGGTACCCAGACTTTACCTCACTAGGTGCAGGTGCGGGCGGCGGTGCAGCCTTAGCTGGTGCTTCCTTCTGAGGTTTAACGGGTTCAGGGGGCGGGGGCGCCCTACTCTTTGCATGGTCGGGTTCGTCCGCAGGCTTAGGGGCTGGTTCAGGGGTTGGGGGTCTGACGACTACAGGTGCTGGCTCCTGGAGGAAAGATAAAGAGGGATAGTCCTGAAAGTTAATATTAGTTAATCAATTACACACTCGATCAAAACCATGACCAGTTTCTATGATCCTTATTGGCAAACTTTTCTGGAACCTTGGAGTTGAAGAAAACAGCAAAATAGAAGAGTTTAATGACTCGTGTCCGAAGACTCCGACTTGAGTCACAGCTTTAAAGACTCAGAAGCAATCAATCAAATAATTAAATCCTGCAGGTGGCAATCCGATACTCATAACTCACTAACCTCTCTAAAGGCAGTGGACACTATTGGTATTTACTCAAAATAATTATTATCAAAAAACCTTCCTTGGTAACGAGTAATGGGGAGACGTTGGTAGTGTGAAACATTGTGAGAAACGGCTCCCTCTGAAGTAATGTAGTTTTTGAGAAAGAAGTAATTTTCCAAGAATTTGATTTTGAGACCTCAGATTTAGAATTTGAGGTCTCGAAATCAAGCATCTGAAAGCACACAATGGTGTTTTTTCTTTCATTATTATCGCGCAACTTTGATGACCAATTGAGCTCAAATTTTCACAGGTTTTTTATTTTATTCATAAGTTGAGATACACCAACTGTGAAGAACAAATACCAATAGTGTCCAGTGTGTTAAAAAAAGGCAAGATATTAATTAATTTTGAAGGTGGCTACTGAGGGAGATTGCTAGATACTGTCAGGAAAATGATTCTACATCCTTGGTGAACATTTTAAAAAGCGGTATTTAAGGAGGAGTTTATGAGTGGTTTAGGGTGCAAATGAAGTGTTAGAAGGGGACCTTCAAAATTGAATGAATTTTAAAAACACCTGAGCGAATTTCACGCCTTACAGTTGATAAATCCTAACTTTTGAAAAGCGCAGATTAAACCTAAATAACCTTTTCTTTAATCAACCACATAGACATCAATATATATTGTTAGTAATTTAAGCTGCAAAGCTACAAACCTTCATAAATTATTAAAATCTCTCATAAACAACTATCACCTTTGCAATTTCAAAAACATGCAACAATTACCAATTTAATCTACGACATGCACATAGATATAAATAAACATTGTTAGTAACTTAAGCTGCTAAGCTACAAACCTTCATAAATTATTAAAATCTCTCACCCTTTGCAATTTCAAAGTTAGCCATAGGAAAATGCAACTGTTATCATTTGGTTAAAGGCAATGGACACTATTGGTAATTACTCGAAATAATTATTAGCATAAAACCTTACTAGGTAACAAGTAATTGGGAGAGGTTGATGGTATAAAACATTGTGAGAAACGGCTCCCTCTGAAGTAATGTTGTTTTAGAGAAAGAAGTAATTTTCCACGAATTTGATTTCGAGACCTCAGATTTAGAATTTGAGGTCTCGAAATCAAGCATATGAAAGCACACAACTTCGTGTGACAGGGTTGGTTTTTCTTTCATTATTATTCCCAACTTCGACGACCGTTTGAGCTCAAACTATCACAGGTTTGTTATATTTGCATATGTTGAGATACACCAAGTGAGAAGATTGGTCTTTGACAATTACCAATAGTGTTAAGTGTCTTTAACTGTTTGTGCAATCAGCCAAATAGAAAAACAAATTTCAGTCAATATTTTAACCACTTGTATTTTATTTTTAAACCACGGCGATACTTTCTTCCCAGACGACCATTTTATTGTCAACATTTTGCATTTTATTACACCATTCTGCGTTTTGACAACACAGTTTAGTATTTTCTTCTACCGCTGAATAAAAACCACCTGTTGATGCTCGTTATCTTACCGGTTCTGGGGTTGACTCCCTCTTCTGGAGTAGACTCTCTAAATTTTCAACCAATTTTCATTTACTACTATCACTACAGCAATACCTTCTTCTCGGACCACCATTTTGCATTTTTAATAACACAGTTTAGTATTCCCTTCCACCGCAGAATAAAAACCACCTGTTGATGTTTAGAGGTGGTGGCTCGTTATCTTACCGGTTCTGGGGTTGGTTCTCTCTCTGGTTCTGGAGTGGGCTCTCTTTCTGGTTCTGGTTCCTATGGAATTGTTAGAGAAGTTTCTTGGCATGTTTTATTTTTCTTGTATTGTGAAATGTTTCAAGTTTTTGTTAGCAATTTGTAAATGCATCAGTTTTATTTATCGATGTTGTCAAATAGTTTCCTTAATTTTGTTTGTGTGTGGCATAATTTGTGACAACACTTCATGACAAATACGAGCCGAGCGTATGCAATTTTTGTGTGGTACCTTTGTATTCATACGTACACTATTTCGGCCTGATGCTTCATGGAGGCAACTTGAGCAATTGCCTCTGTTCAATGCCTTGATGCCCCTTGAAACATTCCAGTTTCAGGCTTGATACTTCACAGAGGCAAATGCCTTGGCTGCCCTCGGCATTGTCTTGCTGCCCCTTTAAATGTCCCAATAGAAATGTACAATTTCCTCATAGAGGTGCCCTTAACCAAGGATAAAATGCCTTAGTGCCCTAGCTCTTTAAGAAATTAAGAATCAGGACTGATTATTGTCTGCCTTAAAATGAAATTACCATGAAATGTTTTGTTCATGTATTAAGGCAGCTATGTTTCCCAGGTTTATTTGTAGGTAGTTGTTAACGTTTCTGCATAAAACAGAAATCAGCTTTGAACAAAACTATTATTTGAATTCTGAGAGTGAAATTTGGAACAGGAAGTAAAAGTTGACTGTAGAAGATTGTTGAAACAAAACAAATAGATGCTGAAGACATTTGATTGAAAGTAAGGTTAGTGTACCATAATGAAGTAGTTTTAATTCAGATTTTATGTACGACACCTCAAAGACACCATGTTAGTTTTGAATAAAACTGAATATGACAAAAGTAATCATTTCAAACAAATGTGCACACAAAGGAAAACAGTTTGAAACCTTCACTTAAACAAAGTTATAGACCGACATTTTTTGTAACAGTCTTAGATTTAGAGTTGTGCGATTGAATCCCAAGGTTCAATGCAAACTATTTATAGAAGGTCTTCTATTTATAGAAAGTCTTCTATTTTTAGAAACAAGAAACTCATTCATGACGGTTGTTAACTTTGAACTTCCAACATTCTGGAATCTTAGGAATTTTTAGTAGAAATGCTGGTATTTTCTTGGACACCAAGAATGTTGTGAAGGCGATATTTGTTTAAATTGAACAACGTTTGTTGTTAGGTGGAACCAAACGGAAACCTTTAAAATATGTTAACTAATAAGAAAAGCCTTGTTATTTGACTCTCTATGTCAGTTGCTTGAAGCCAAATTCTACTACTTTTGTTACATCAATTTCTGAATATAGGGACATGAATGCGGAAGTTTGTTAATTGTCATGAATATGTTAAAATGTTTTAAACATTGTTGTTAGTTGCAGAAATGAAGATCGTAAAAGTTGTTTAATTGTGGGGAATTTGTTTCAAGGTTTTTAAACAATGTTGTTAGTTGTAGAAATGGAGATAACAATTTGGAGTTTGAAAATATGTGTTTGGAGTTATGTGTTAATCCACCATACATGTACCATAAGAAACACGCTTGTTTGTTAAGAAATTATATGTAGATAACAGTTGTTAGTTGTCAGATGAAAAAGATGTTTCATTTCAGCCTCTTGGAGATTTCAAGTAATGCTATACAGCCCTGGTGGTGTCATAGAGTTTTAAAGAAGAATTACATGTAGATAACAGGTGTTAGTTGTCAGATGAAAAGGATGTTTCACTTTCAGCCTCTCTCCTTCTGCTATGGTAGTGGTGTTATCACACTGTGGGTTAGTGTGAGCATATTTAGGCAGTCAGCAGCCCAACTGGTTTGAGTATGATCCAATCAAGTTAGAATAGGAGTTACAAAGAGATACCAGGTGTTAGTTGTCAGATGAAAAGGATGTTCCACTTTAGCCTCTTTCCTTCTTCAATGGTAGTGGTGGGTTAGTGTGAGAATATTGGAGGTTAGGTGGTGAAGAACTGGAGAGGAAATTCTCCTTACCGGTTCTGGAGCAACCTCTACTATAGGTTCAGGTTCTGGTTCTACTGCAGGTTCTGGTACAGGTTCTGGTTCTACTGCAGGTTCTGGTTCAGGTTCCTAAAGTGTTGTCATGCATAAATTTGCATAAATTAAACTGATCTCACCTTATGTTCCCATATTTGAAGGAGGACAATTTTCTTCCAAAATAAGTTTTGTAAAAAATCAAACCTTGAAGTGATCTCGCCAGATATTCCCATATTTGAAGGAGGAAAATTTCTTCTAAAATAGTAACTACATTTAGATTCAGTCTCCTGACGATGACTAGAGCAAGCTAGTCGAAACGTTGAGACCAATTCAGAACTGACTCCGCAGCAGTACAGTTAATTACGATCCTATAAGCTAAAGTAGTAGTCCAGTCTAATTTCAATACCATCCGCTAATCCGTTAATTCAAACTATGGCCACCAATTTTTCAGTTAAAAGTCACCACTTACTTTATGTAGTTAACAAGTTTTTGAAAGATTAGTGAGTTAACTGAGAAATACACATAAAATTGGTCTTCTTAAAAAAAAAATACAAAAAGGATCCAGCGTCAAAAAAAGGATGAGGGAGGGGATGGTCAACTGGTATTTTTTTTATTTGGCCTTAGTTATGGTGGGTTGAATTCTAGTTCTTACCGGTTCTGGTTCTGGTTCTACTACCACAGGTTCTGGTTCTGGAACTGGTTCGGGCTCCTAAAGAATTATCATGCAAGTTATAAGATAGATGCTACAACAAAGATATCCATTTATTGTGAAAATAAAAATGAGTTTAGAGCTTAAAGATGAAAGTACAAACCTCATTCTCTTCCATTTAACATAGCTCCAGATATTATATATTTTTTTAATGAGAGATCACGCCATATCACAAGGCCATGCACGACCAATTAAAGATTATTATTATTATTATCTATTTGGCAATTCACATAAAAAAAAGAAATTACAAACAATTTAAACTAAAAGGATAAAACTCTTAAAAAGATGAGGGCAACACTTCACGGTCACCATTGGCACGTTGCCACCTACTCCTGGGGCTGAAACAGGGTTATCCCCCTCACAGTTCATAAGGATGTAGATATGACCTGTGACCTTTGACATGTGACCTACATGTATGACTTACAGGGTGCGTTTGTTAAGCTTCCCTGGGTCGACCCCGGTCTGCCCCCGTTTTTTTGAATAGCTTTGTCATTCCAGGCGCTCACCCGGGTCAGCCCCCAGTGCCCTGCTTGTGGAGTGGGTCACTTGGGGGTGATCCGAGGTTCATGACGTCACCACGAGAGGGCGAGTGTGATCGTTCGATTAGCTCTTGTCAGGGGCTCACCCGAGTAAGCTTCGACCCAGGGAAGCTTATCAAACGCACCCAATATAAGAGAAGGATAGGGGTGAGTTCTTACCGGTATTGGTTCCGGTTCCACCACTGGTTCTGGTTCCGGTTCTGGCTCCTACAAATTTTAATCATGCAATAACACTTTCACAATTCATGCTTTACATACATGTACATTACTTTACACTACAAGTAAAGCCCGGTTCATACTTATGGCGAATGCGAAGCGAATGTTGGTGACGCATGACTGGTATGCGCTGCCCTTCAAATCGTGGGAGTGTCGTGGCCGAGCGATTAAGACCACCAAATTCAAACTCTGGTGTTTCTGATCAGCAGAGTGTGGGTTCGAATCCCCAGCCGTGACACTTGTGTCCTTAAGCAAGACACATAACCATTGCTTCGTCCTTCGGATGGGACGTAAAGCCGTTGGTCCCATGTGTTGTGTAACGCATGTAAAAGAACCCAGTGCACTTATCGAAAAGAGAAGGGGTTCGCCCCGGTGTTCCTGGCTGGATTGGCAGCATATTGCGCCACAGCACCTTGTAAACCATTACATGGTGCTTAATGATTAGGTCTTATATCTCAAAATTCGCCCCACTCCTTGCAGTAATAATACCTGGCGCTTTGTATCCTTTGGCAAAAGGCGCGTTATAAATACGGTTATTATTATTATTATTTATGACGCAAGAAAATACACTTCACATGAAGTATACGCAAGCAGTATGAACCGGGCTTAAGGGACCAAAAACAAATAGCAAAGAAGAATTTGCAGGCGTATAAATAACCCTAGACACCCACAGCATTTTCCATAGTGCCCTGTGCTGTGGTGGCATTTATGTGCTTAGCAAGTTTATGTGCTTAGCAAGGGTTCTGTAAAAGTTCACTTGTCAGAACACTTGATATTCTCAGAAGCAACATTTAGGCTACAGGCCTGGAATTACACAAATGCCACAGCCTCTGTTGCCCCAGGTCTTGGTGCCCCTTCAGAGCCGTCAAGCTTTACAATGGACTTGCCCTTTGCAAAATGAAAATGGCCTTGCCTTTCAAAGATGAAACTCAAGGCCACGGCCCAAATTCATAGAGCTGCTCGAAAGCACAAAAAGCTTCTAAGCAAACAAATTATGCTTACCATAATATAATTACCAGCCAAACTACCATGTAACATGTACATTTGTGACCGTTACCCCTACTCATTTGTGCTTAGCAGACAATTGTTAAGCAATATTTTCTGCTTGCGCGTCTCTATGAAAGTGGGCCCTGGAGGTTATCAAAATTTGCTTTCAATTGATAAGAAGTTCTTTAGGAACCTACCGGCTCTGGTGTTGGTTCTCTCTCTGGTTCGGGCGATGGTTCCTATCAAACAAGAAAAAAGTAAAATGACAAATTAACATCGTTAAAGGGTCTATAGATGTACTTTTTGTATGTCCACAGATCCACAGTATGTCCACAGGACCACAGTATGTCCACAGATCCACAGTATGTCCACAGATCTACACTTAACTTACACAGTTTGAAGATAATGATAGTAGAAAGCGTTCCTGGAAATATTACTTGCTGAGGTGCTGTAGTTTTTGAGAAATGAGTTAAAAAATGTCATGAAAATAATTTTCGTCTCAGTGATCATGATACGAAAATTATTCTAGCATGTAAAAACATATTTTCATGAAATTGTTTTACTAATTTCTCAAAAACTACAGCACCTCAGCATCTAATATTGTAAGGTACGCTTTCTAGTATCATTATCTTCAATTGGTGGAAGTACATGTATGATGTAAATCTGTGGACATTGTGTTTTGTGTTACAGAAAGAACCCAAATCCTTAAATCCCGAATGCTAGTAATTTTACTATGCCTTCTTGCAGTAACACCTGCTGCGTTACCAAAGACACGCGCACGCAGTGATGTTTTTACTCAGCTTTTTCGTTCCATCCGAAAGTACCATTGCACGCTGGCAGCGTGCCAGCGTGCAATGGTACTTTTCGGATGGAACGAAAAAGCACGGCGAGTGACTCAGCGTGCAATGGTACTTTTATTTGCTATCACGTGACGGACCAATCCTCCAATCAAATGGCAAGGATCTGCTTGGGGTTATATAATTAACACCCAAGCAGATCCTTGCCATTTGATTGGAGGATTGTCCGTCACGTGATAGCAAATAAAGTACCATTGCACGCTGAGTCACTCGCCGTGCTTTTTTCGTTCCATCCGAAAAGTACCATTGCACGCTGGCACGCTGCCAGCGTGCAATGGTACTTTTCGGATGGAACGAAAAAGCTGAGTAAAAACATCACTGCGTGCGCGTGTCTTTGGTAACGCAGCAGGTGTTACTGCAAGAAGGCATAGTAAAATTACTAGCATTCGGCTTCTACAGTTGAAATTGTTTGTTTTGAAAGTTGTTTCTTTCAATCAAAATGACAAAGTTCTACTTGGATGTTATATAAAACAAATAATGAATGTTTTTCATTCGTGCAATGGTGCGAATATGTTCATTCGTTGAAAGCTGGAATGTTCCATTCAACTCGGCTCCGCCTCGTTGAATAGAACATTCCATCTTTCAACTCATGAACATATTCGCACCATTGCACTCATAAACATTCATTATGTGTATACTAATATAAGTCTGCTGTCGTCATCTTTTTTTTCCTCCGGCTATAATTATGTACTATTATTTCAGCTGAGCGAAACGCTTCTTTTCATAATTAAGGAGTGAACAATAGTTTTCAGCTGACCTGGTTGATGTATTGTTTAAATAAATATAAATCCTCGTAGCATGTCGAGTCTAAGATGTTAAAACAGGGGAGGGGATAGACGAATGAAAACCTCACTTTTTCATTTAAAACACACAAATTAAATGACGGCTATTAATCGTGTGTTAGGATCATAGCGTATTATCGAGTTTCGCATCGTCTCTACAGTGATGTTTTTTTCAAGGGAGATTTTTGCTTATACTTTCAGCCATAAAAACACACCCTTAAACCAGTACATCACTTCCACAAATAGTTATGTATTAGCACATAGGAAAGATGACATGTCTAGTGATATTGCTGTCTATTAGAGGGTTCATTCAATATAATCTTTATCAAAATAAAACGATTTTTACGGAAACAATAATATTTCACTTGGCAGCAAAGAATAACACAATATTTTTTTTTAAAGGTTGAAACTGTATAGTGCGAGGTCTTATAACATTCACTAAAAATCTATCCTAGTTTATTATCCACATGCAGTTCTTTTATTGAATGAATAGTAGTGATTTACTGGGGGGGGGGGGGCTTCTACTTTTATTATTAATTGGTATCCTTTACTTCTGATGTTTACATTGTTGATTTACTGTGTAGTCTACGTGGTTAGAGCGTTAAGTTTGGTGTTTTAATTGTTTTATAGACACGCCGAAAACCAAAGTGCATTTCAGTGTAGATTTGCAATAATGCAAGAAAGGCAAACAAAACATTGACTTGATGACTTCAGCTGCTCATGAATATAAAGGGAACATTTGTGTTCAATAGAGTTTTGATGCTGTTTCATGCACGAGAGCAAAAGTGAAAGCACACATCACTGTTTATACTGTTTTAAAACATCGGTCGTCGTACTCGACAGATCAAAACTACAATTTCCGGCAAAAAAATAGAGACTTAGTGTCTACCATGACTTAAATCAACTGAAGGTTTTCTCAGTCAATTTCGGCAAATGAGCAGCCTATTTAACCTCCAAGCTATTCTATTTCGCGCGAAATCGAGTGCTACTGAAAAGGGTAATTTGATTTCGTTTTATGATTAGTCAATGTAGTGCGTCATTCGATTTAACAAAATAATCATTCAATTTAACAGTTAATCAAAGCAGCATTCAAATTCGCAGACGCTTCTTGAGGCGTGTGTGTCACGAAAAAGAATGACGTTACGCTAAATTGACGGATTTACGCTAATTTGACTCGACTCAAAACGAAATGGAATGTCCTAATTCTGAATTTGAACGCAGTAATACCGGAGAGGCAAACAGCTTAATTTGAACGCATGAAAATAAAGATGACTGCTCATTTTCTGAATTTATCGAGGAAAACCTATATTAAGTCAAGTAATTTCTTTTAATCTTTCCACTATAATTATGCAAAACTAATTTACAACATCTTCGGTAGACTTGAGTAGATTTCACAAAAAAATTAAATAGTTTACGAGAGTTTACGAAAACAATATTTTTTGCTAATAAATTTGTGAAACCAAAATGGTCTTGGCACATTACACAGTGTGAGCTATTTTTGATGACAGTATTGATTCCAGACCAACACTGACTAATACTGTTCGTCATATTCAATGCACTCGGTTCATTAGTGTTCTTTGCAGCAAATGCTTAGAAAAAAGGGTCCGCATACGTTTGGTAAAGACTCTAAAATTTAAAGGCAATGGACACTATTGGTAATTACTCAAAATAATTATCAGCATAAAACCTCACTTGGTATTCGAGTAATGGGGAGAGGTTGATAGTATAAAAGATTGTGAGAAACTGCTCCCTCTGAAGTGACGTAGTTTTCGAGAAAGATGTAATTTTCCACGAATTTGATTTCGAGACCTCAGGTTTAGAACTTGAGGTCTCGAAATCAACCAGCTAAACGCACACAACTTCGTGTGACAAGGGTGTTTTTTCTTTCATTATTATCTCGTAACTTTATTATCTCGCAACTTCGACCAATTGAGCTCAAATTTTCACAGGTTTGTTATTTTATGCATATGTTGAGATACACCAAGTGAGGAGACTGGTCTTTGACAGTTACCAATAGTGTCCACTACCTTTTATGAAAACCACTTATAGTTACTGCGGTAAAGGAAAATACTATCACACAAAAAATTGACTCTGAAATCCCTTACTGACAGTACCGTGTCCCAGATTGTGTATTCCTATTGTAGACCTTCTTTTTCATGCATGGACATAACCGCTTCAGTTTTTCTGCAATATCTCACAAACGCTAATAACATCTCTTGGAATCTATGATAGTTTCATGGCCGAGCGGTTAAGAGCACCAGATTCAAGCTCTGGTGTTTGATCAGCAGAGTGTGGGTTCGAATCCCGGTCGTGACACCTGCTACATACAATTGGAGAGGTAATAGTGCTTTCTGCTCTACCGGCCAGGCTTCGGACTGACGATACCCAGCCTACATCCGTATGGACTGTAAAAGGTGTAACCCTGTTTCAGCCCTAGGAGTAGGTGGCAACGGCCTCTGGACAAAAATAGTTGTAGCCAACACCTTGAAGTGGCCTTCAGGCCTTGTGTGTCTGCGGTTATATATAAATGGATATGTATTTGTTTGTACTTGTTTTCTCTGAAGAAGGTCCGGATTGGATCGAAAGCTAAGGCCATCTACCCTATTCATTATATATATGAGAGACTAAGACCAAACTTAGTCTTCGCTTTGCGAATCATGTCTCTTCCATAAAGACTAAGAAACCGTACCCAGTCTCTATCCACTTCAACAGCCCCAATCATAGTGTCATTGATGTTGAACTTCTGGTGATTGAAGCTTGCAATGGTGATGACACACACCGCAAGAGTAGAGAATCACACTGGATCCACCAACTCAAGACAGTCAAACCCTTTGGACTCAACATAAACACTGGTGTTAAATAACTTCTCATTACCCTCCACTTCACTTCTGCCTAAGAACTTATTGCTGGGTATATTCTATACATAAAGTATAAATTAATCTAGTTTAAAGTTGGTTTTATTAATTCATCACTGTAACTATCTGATGTAAGTACCCCCCCCCCCTTTTTGTCCACAGGTCCCTCATACCTATTTTTAAAATCATCATACCTTTGATCTTGCTATTCTTATTAATTGACCATTGTTAGTTGCATCATGATGCAACTTGCTCTCTAATCCCACCCTTTCATGTCTCCCTGCATTGTTGTCGAACAATACATTTACCACTTTTATGGTCCAGTAACCCATCCTTTTATTCTAAACAACCTTTGTCCTCGCCACTTCACTCCTATTGGTTCATAGCCACCAATATTGTTTCTGAAATAGGAACTTTGATTGGCTGTTATTTTCCCGCTTCTTTCTGGATCCTTTCCTTAATCCCTTTCCCCCTCTCTTTTTCTATAAATGGATATGTATTTGTTTGTACTTGTTTTATGCCTCTGAAGAAGGTCCGGATTGGATCGTAAGCTAAGGCCATCTACCCTATTCATTATATATATATATATATCAAATAATAAACCACAAGGGAAACTGACAGGGTACATTTTTTAAATATATATATATATATTTGTTACTGTAGATGGAAACAAACAGTGGGTTCCAATGACCAACCGTCAAACGTATATAATTACACCCTTTAAAGTTGAGAAACTACAGGTAGTTTCCCTTCTTGCAGCGGTTGCATTACAGAGGGGCGTCTCCTCTCACTCCTAATGTCAGACAATGCAGATGCTCCGATAGTAATGGAGTTATTCTCACTCAGGAACATTCTCTCCGTCGATCCGCTCGATCCGGCGTCCTGAGGAGACTTAACGGAAACCGGAACCACCCTTGTACTGAACCGCTTCCTCTGGATCCGAGTGGCACAGCGACGAGTAGCCTCCCGTAAGATCCTGATGAGTTTCCACATCCCGTCCTTTCCTGCCTTGCCGGCTAACATGGCCACCAGGGCCGACATGGCCACCTCCTCCAACCTCATGGTGGTCTGGAAGATCCACCAGGCCAGGCTTCCACGAACTCCAGATCTGAGTAGACGCCGAAAACCCCGACTGCCCCGTAGATGTTGGTGACACAGCTTGCCAGTGCTGCAACAGCACAGTAATGGACCATGCGGTATAGTCTCAATGGAGAAGCACTCTGCTCTTTGCTTCCTATTTAAACAGAAAAAGACAAAGAAGAGAAATCATTTAGCAGCTTTCAATTCACTTTCAATTCTTCAAGTGTCAAACTAAAATCTTGAGGGCAACTCCGAAGTCTTTGAGGGGTCACTGACTCTCAACAAGTTTTGGCGATAGTACGAACTCCCGAGTCTTTAAGGGTAACTCTCAAATCTTTGAGGGTATTTGTCAAGTCTGTGCGTATCTCTCAAGTCTTTGAGTAGTTACTAACTCTCAAGTCTTTGAGGATAACTCTCAAGTAAACTCCCAAATTATCATTAGCAGAGAGTCGAACTGAACTGTTGTCCCTCCCCACATACATAATTATCAGCAATACGAGCTTTTCTCTGCACCGACGAGTTGTAAAGGCATTAAATCACCTTTATTGGTCAGTTTCATGAAACAGATACAAATAATTGATGTAGCCTGAATTGGCAAAAAGAAAAGGGGAATATTTTGTATGATGCCTTACCTCTCATTCCTGATTTGGAGAAAGTAGACGCAAAGTTCTTTTTCATCAAGTAACCCACACGGAAGAAGCCAAAGGCCAGAAGTCCACTCCACGTAATGTAGATGAATTGACACAGCAACAAAAACAGTTTGAGTTCAGTAAATGCAGGACACAGCATGTCGCTTCCCAACACCAGAAGGAAATGGAACCCACAGCTCAATGACACCGTCGAGAGAACTTTTTGAAATCTCGGAGGTCCCAGAGATAGCCTTGTGGTGTCGAGCAGAACAAGGAGGAGAGTTGTCATTGAAGCGGTCATACACGGGAAGCCCACAGACCACATCATGCGCGAGAGTAGCAGTGGTACATTCTCGTTGGAGCCGTAGGGGTTATTGAACAATGACACTGCACGGGTGACTCCTAACACAAGAAGGAGAGAGTTGAACGTAAAAGAGAGAATACTCTTGTTGCCCTTTTTGAGCTCATAAATCAAGGATATCAATATCTGACCACCGTAGAGACCGAGGAGGGTGAAATACACTGCGAATATATAGACGTGGCATTGGAGAGCAACTCCTAGAATAGATGGCAACACACTCCAGTCGGGACCTGGTTCGGGCCAATCTTCACCAACAGGTTCGGGTTCTGATTCAGACTCGGGCTCTGCACTTGGTTCTGGTTCAGGCTCAGATGTTGGTTCGGAATCGGGTTCAGAATTTGGCTCTGATTCAGATTCAGATTTTGGTTCTGAATCCGCTTCCGCATCTGGTTCTGATTCGGGTTCAGATAATGGCTCAGATTCAGGTTCAGAGGTCGGTTCTGATTCAGGTTCAGCAGTTGGTTCTGATTCAGGTTCAGATGTTGGTTCTGATTCAGGTTCAGCATTTACTTCTGACTCAGGTTTAGCAGTGGGTTCCGATTCAGGCTCAATATTTGGCTCTGATTCAGGTTCAGCATTTGGTTCTGATTCAGGTTCAGCAGTTGGTTCTGATTCAGGTTTAGAAGTTGGTTCTGATTCGGGTTCAGCAGTTGGTTCTGATTCGAGTTCACCTGTCGGTTCTGATTCAGGCTCAGCATTTGGTTCTGATTCGGGTTCAGCAGTTGGTTCTGATTCAAGTTCACCTGTCGGTTCTGATTCAGGCTCAGCATTTGGTTCTGATTCATTTTCAGCATTTGGTTCTGATTCAGGTTCAGAAGTCGGTTCTGATTCAGGCTCAGCACTTGGCTCTGATTCAGGTTCAGCATTTGGGTCTGATTCAGGTTCAGAAGTCGGTTCTGATTCAGGTTCAGACGTCGGTTCCGATTCAGGTTCAGAAGTCGGTTCTGATTCAGGCTCAGTATTTGACTCCGATTCAGGCTCAGCATTTGGTTCTGATTCAAGTTCAGAAGTTGGTTCTGATTCAGGTGCAGCAACTGGTTCTGATTCGGGTTCAGAAGTTGGTTCCGATTCAGGTTCAGAAGTCGGTTCTGATTCAGGCTCAGTATTTGATTCCGATTCAGGCTCAGCGTTTGGTTCTGATTCAGGTTCAGAAGTTGGTTCTGATTCAGGTGCAGCATTTGGCTCTGACTCAGGTTCGGCATTTGGTTCTGATTCAGGTTCAGCATTTGGCTCTGATTCAAGTTCAGCAGTTGGTTCTAATTCAGGTTCAGAAGTTGGTCCCGATTCAGGTTCAGAAGTTGGTTCTGATTCAGGTTCAGCATTTGGTTCTGATTCAGGTTCAGCATTTGGTTCTGATTCAGGTTCAGCATTTGGTTCTGATTCAGGTTCAGAAGTCGGTTCTGACTCAGGTTCAGCATTTGGTTCTGACTCAGGTTCAGCAGATGGTTCTGATTCAGGTTCAGAAGTCGGTTCTAATTCAGGTTCCGAAATAGGTTCTGGTTCTGATTCAGGTTCGGCATTTGGTTCTGATTCAGGTTCAGCATTTGGCTCTGATTCAAGTTCAGCAGTTGGTTCTAATTCAGGTTCAGAAGTTGGTCCCGATTCAGGTTCAGAAGTTGGTTCTGATTCAGGTTCAGCATTTGGTTCTGATTCAGGTTCAGCATTTGGTTCTGCTTCAGGTTCAGAAGGCGGCTCCGATTCAGGTTCCGAAATCGGTTCTGCTTCAGGTTCAGCAGTTGCTTCTGATTCAGGTTCAGCAGTTGGTTCTGATTCAGGTTCAGAAGTTGGTTCTGGTTCGGATTCAGGTTCAGAAGTTGGTTCTGATTCGGGTTCAGCAGTTGGTTCTGACTCAGGTTCAGCAGTTGGTTCTGATTCAGGTTCAGCATTTGGTTCTGATTCAGGTTCAGAAGTCGGTTCTGATTCAGGTTCCGAAATCGGTTCTGGTTCGGATTCAGGTTCAGAAGTTGGTTCTGATTCGGGTTCAGCAGTTGGTTCTGACTCAGGTTCAGCAGTTGGTTCTGATTCAGGTTCAGAAGTCGGTTCTAATTCAGGTTCCGAAATAGGTTCTGGTTCTGATTCAGGTTCAGCAGTTGGTTCTGATTCGGGTTCAGGAGTTGGTTCTGATTCAGGTTCAGCAGTTGGTTCTGATTCAGGTTCAGAAGTCGGTTTCTATTTCAGGTTCAGCAGTTGGTTCTGATTCAGGTTCAGCAGTTGGTTCTGATTCGGGTTCAGCAGTTGGTTCTGACTCAGGTTCAGCAGTTGGTTCTGATTCGGGTTCAGCAGTTGGTTCTGATTCAGGTTCGGAAGCCGGTTCTGAATCATGTTCAGCATTTGGTTCTGATTCAGGTTCAGAAGTCGGTTCTGACCCAAGTTCAGAAGTTGGTTCTGATTCAGATTCAGAAGTCGGTTCTGATTCAGGTCCAGCTGTTGGTTCTGATTCAGGTTCAGCAACTGGTTCTGATTCGGGTTCAGCATTTGGTTCTGATTCAGGTTTCAGAAGTCGTGTCCGATTCAGGCTCAGCATTTGGCTCTGATTCGGGTTCAGCATTTGGTTCCGATTCAGGCTCAGCCTTTGGTCCTGACTCAGGCTCAGAAGTCGGTCTGATACAGGTTCAGCTGTTGGTTCTGATTCAGGTTCAGAAGTCGGTTCTGACTCAGGTTCAGAAGTTGGTTCAGATTCAGATTCAGAAGTCAGTTCTGATCAGGTTCAGCTGTTGGTTCTGATTCAGGTTCAGCAACTGGTTCTGATTCGGGTGCAGCATTTGGTTCTGATCAGGTTCAGAAGTTCGGGTCCGATTCAGGCTCAGCATTTGGCCCTGATTCTGGTTCACCTGCAGGTTCTGATTTCTGGTTTCAGCAGTTTGTTCTGATTCAGGTTCAGAGGTCGGTTCTGATTCAGGCTCTGGTTCTGATTCACGTTTGTTCCTGGAAAGATACTTTCGTGCATATCTCTCAATCCTGAATACCCAACACCCAGAGTCGCGAAATTATCTATCCTGTGGGATCGAGTTTCAATTTCATGTTAGTCAATATATCTTTAGATGTCACTTTTACTCAAGGTTTCATTCTTTCCCTGAGGCTGCTGTCAACATCTTCAGTCTGTTTCCAAATTCAAGAACGGAAGAACTGTTGTTTATGGAAGGGTCTCTCGAGATCGGTTTCTCAAAGTTTGCTGTGTGTAGTTGGAAGAGCATGAAAATCAGTTGCAGCGAAAAAACTGCGTGAGTCTGCATTGTGGTTCAGTTGAGGGATCCGATGAACCTGAGTGGGAAAGTTAAGAAAAACACAAAGAAAACGAATAAAAAGACACTGTTCTGCTGACTTTAATTAATTTCAAAGCATGACTTTTGTATACATTTGCAGCACACGATACCTTTGCTGCTGGTAATAGTACAACGGGGCATTCATATTGTGCTCTACAAAGCACACATCTGCCCACAACAACAAAATGGCACAGCCTATCACAAGACCACACACAATTAATAGTGATGGTCAAACAATTTAAACACCCCAGTTTTTGCAGTGGACTATTGTGTGTGTGTCTCTCTCTGTTAAACTGATTGACCTATTGCCTGTGGGCAATACCTACATCAACTTATTGCCATCTCAAAATGCTCCTGGAAATTTGTTATCGCAAGCTACTGTATATTTTCAGCATATATTGATTTTGAGTGTTTATTTTTACTTTTTAACGTTTACCTTCGTTTTAAAGATTGACCAGACAGTGGTAAGATTAGAATTAAGTCTTTAGATTTGAATGATATATTTTAAAGGCAGTGGACACTATTGGTAGTAACTCAAAATAAATATTAGCATAAAACCTTACTTGGTAACGAGTAATGGGAAGAGTTTGGTAGTATAAAACATTGTGAGTAATTTCGAGACCTCAGAATTGGATTTTGAGGACTCTAAATCAAGCATCTGAAAGCACACAACTCCGTGTGACAAGGGTCATTATTATCTCGCAACTTCGAGGACCAATTGAGCTAAATTGTTCACAGGTTTCAATTATGCACATGTTGAGATACACAAAGTGGGAAGACAAGACTTTGACAATTCCCAATAGTGTGTAGGGTCTTTAAGATGTAAACAACAATATAACATTACTATTTTCATTTCAAGCAACGTAAACTCATCCAGCTTCCAAAGCCGTAATTGTTCATGAAGTGTTCGCGATTACTTAACAAAAAAAAAGTCAGGGACAACAGTCACATATAACGACCTTTTCTTTCAAAGAAAAACAAACAGACTAACAGAAAAACCAAACAGTCTAAGTTAGAATCAATCATAAAGCAGCCATGCCTAAAAGTCACCGGGTTCCTGCCCTTGAGGTTACGCCTTTTTGCTTCGCTCTTAATCGACTCCATTGAGTTTGCAGGTGGCCCGACATTGATTAACGGCACCCGTAAAGAAATAAGAGTCCATCCCACCGATACCATCATAACCAATCACTGTTAGGGTCATTGGCAAGTAATTTATGTCTAAATTCAACCGAAATAGTTGTTGGTAGAAAACCCAAACCTGCAATATACCATTTTATTATTGCAACGTCATTGTACAGGTGGACTAGCATTGATTTAAAGACATATGCAAAGCAATGGGTCCATCGCACCGAGATTTAATAGTTCTATGGTGCGTTTTCGCGGCTGTAACCCATATCTGTTTCGGTCATTGGTTAACCATTGGCCAATTCAAATGACATAAACTGCTCACAAAAAGTAAGGAAACTTTTTTGAATCCAGTATATTTGTTACTATTTATTACTCTCTTTGTATATGGTATATATCAATGCAAAGCTGAACTGTTTCTCTTTAAAATGATACCACATTTGCAATGATTACATGTTGCTGAACTTGGCTACACGAATAACAATGAGGCAAAGTCACAAATCAAATGTGCCAAAATTACCGTTGTCTGTGCTAAATGGTCAATAGGTGATGCTCAATAATCAAACCGATCAAGCTTTTCAGAACCATTAATGGTTTACACAAAGATTTGCAATAGTGAGCTCATCAGACACAGTTAACCCTTATCTCTTGAAAAACACCTTGTTTGATGGGTATTTGCAAGACGATATTCTACAGCCGATTGCAGTCCCATACTTGCAGACTCTTGGACCAAAATGCCATCTTTCAAGATGACAACGCTCACCCCCATCGAGCCCGACTGGTACCTGAACAATGTTGGGGTGCACCGGATGGATTGGCCCGTTAACAGTCCAGACCTGAATCCCATGGAACATCTGTGGGACCAGCTTGGCCTCGCTGTCCGCGCCAGAACCACCAACACATCAACTGTGGCTGACCTAACCAAGGTTCCTTAATGAAGAATGGAGCGCCATCCCTCATCATCAGCGCATCACAAGACTTGTGTGCAGCATGAGAAGAAGGTGCCCAGGCTGTCATCAACGCCTTCGGATCATCCACTCGTTATGAACTTCTTGTATCAATAAAGTGTATTAAGAACAGTAAGTTGTCTTGCTCTATACCAAACTTCTTGTCTCAATAAAGTGGATTAAGATCAGTAAGTTGTCTTGCTTGTTTGAATTACAGTGTCAATTTGATTGTTCACACGGTAACACAAAATTGCTAATTTTGGCACATTTGATTTGTGACTTTGTCTCATTCTCATTAACATGGTCAAGTTCAGCAACATGTAATCATTGCAATTGTGGTATCATTTTAAAGAGGAACAGTTCAGCTTTGCATTGATATATACCATATACAAAGAGAGTAATACATAGTAACAAATATACTGGATTCAAAAAAGTTTCCTTACTTTTTGTGAGCAGTTTAGTTTGGTAATATTCATACCCTTTTTTTGCCAACAAAGGTATGGACAACCATGGAAAGCCATAAATGCAAAAAAAAAAACACCCAAAAACAAAACTAACCCAGATATACTGTTTGATACATACGTTACATAACATAAAACAAATAGTGTTAAATTTGTTGGAAACAAACCAACCAATCATATTGGATGTATCTGATTTAGTTTTAAGTTTTCTGGAAACGTTGAATTAATTGGTAAATTAAAACGATTAAATGTACAACGATTGAGTGTTTCATTCGGCCGTCCATTCCAAACAGCTTTGCTTATTTAATAACAATAGAAAGGCCTTTAGCAGTCAACGTTGAGTGCTAAATAGTAAGAAATACTCACAGATTAGTTAGAAGTCTCTTGGTCTTTTAAAATTAAAACACAATGTGCAGTGACAACTTTAAAGACACTGGACACTATTGGTAATTGTCAAAGACCAGTCTTCTCACTTGGTGAATCTCAACATATGCACAAAATAACAAACCGGTGAAAATTTGAGCTCAAACACACACTTGCCACGCGAAGTTGTGTGCAATTAGTAGATGGTTGAATTCTAGACCTCAAATTTTAAATCTGAGGTCTCGAAATCAAATTCGTGGAAAATTACCTCTTTCTCGAAGTTTCTCACAATGTTTTATACCATCAACCTCTCCTCGTTACTCGTTACCAAGAAAGGTTTTATGCTAATAATTAGTTTGAGTAATTACCAATAGTGTCCACTGCCTTTAAGTTTGGTTTCCCTTTTCTATTATTTTCTGTGGGGAGTATGGATCTTTTTTTTTTGTGACATCGGAGGATGACTATGTCGTACAAATCTCGTCTTTGACACTACTCGTAGTTACTCAAAATAATTGTTAGCATAAAACTTGTAACGAGCAATGGAAAGCTATCGATAGTAAACACGTTGTGAGAAACGGCTCTCTCTGAAGTAACGCCTAATTATTTCGAGAGAGAGCAAATTTCTCACCCAAATAATAAAACACTTCAACTGAAGCCTTTTATTATTTATCTGAAAGCACACACAGTATTAAAGGGTGTATGTAACTTTTGTAGGACAAAAAACACAATGTCCACAGATTTATACTAAACCTACACAGTTTGAAGATAATGATAGTAGAAAGCTTCCCTGAAAATACTACGTGCTGAGGTGCTGTAGTTTTGGGTAAATGAGTAAAACAATGTCATGAAAATAATTTTCGTCTCATGAGACGAAAATTATTTTAATCATTTACAAACGTATTTTCATGACAATGTTTTACTCATTTCTCAAGAACTACAGCACCTCAGTAAGTAAGATTTGAAGGGAAGCTTTCCACTATCATTATCTTAAAACCTTGTAAGTTTAATGTAAATCTATGGACATTTTTAAAAAGTACCCAAATCCTTTAATGCAACAAGGGTGTTCATCTTTCATTAATCTCTTGCTAATTCGATGACCAAATTGAGCAAAAATTGCACAGTTGGTTATGTTATGCATAATGTCGGGAAGTGATAATACTGGTCTTTGACAATTATTACCAAAAGCGTCCAGCCGTCGATTTCACCAAACTCTTTCTAACTTAGGATTGATCTTAAGACTTAGGACGAGTTAATTTCTGTGTCCGAAGACGTTGGGACGCGTTGAACCCATCCTAAGTTAGGACGGGTTACTCGTCCTAACTCGTGAAATCGGTTGCTGTGCCTATAAGTGATAACATATTATTTCAAACTCAAAAGGGATAAGTGCCCCAGGAAGATTAAATGGCTCTTGTTCAAGGCTTCCGCTATAGTTTTTCTCGGTCAATTTCGCCAAATGATCAGCCAATTTAACCGCCAAGTTATTCAATTTCGCGCGAAATCGAACACTACTAAAAAGGGTCATTCGATTTCGTTTTATGATTCGTCAAATGTTATGTTGCGTCAGACTTGCGGTAAGCAGAGCCATGCAAGGGGCCATTCTTGCGTGGATTGTGCCTACCTAAGGTTTCCTGCCTAAAATATTATTTCTTCAACATCCTATCTATCTTAATGGTCACAGTGCAAGGCTACTTTTCAGGAATAGAATACAATTTCATTACCAGAAAGAAGTCAAAAGAGCACTTACTGTATAATAGCAGTGAAGCTTTCAATCAAAGTCCCCCGTAAGAACGGAGCCTTAAACGACAAAAAATATAATCATCTCCAATGCACCCTTTAGAAGCAGCATCACTCAAGCAAATTCAACAACAAAATGAGCTCTGTCTGCGAATCCCTGAGTCTGATATACAAGTAAACAAGGGAAATGCTCAATCGATCTGATGATTATCGCGAATTATACACACAGGTCACTTTGCCCTTTTCCTCTCACCTCAACGATAGGTTCAGCTGCAGGAGACTTTTTTTTATATTATAAGGAAGACGGTGTCACAAGCCGATAACCCTTTAAGCATCCATGGTCGTCTCACCCTGGGCCGATTCCGGGCACGCCCGATTGATCAACGTTTTACGCTTTGCTGGTAAAACTGGCGTGTAAAACGGCGTGATATAACTCCATGCAAGCATCTGGTGTTCACACATTGAAGATCAGGAATCTGTGAAGAAGAGGTTTGCTTGACTTTTTTTCTTCTCACGGATTGCTTATCCCTTCACTCGAAAATTACATGTCGA
>NW_022985787.1:0-25103 GCF_902459465.1 Asterias rubens
GCTTTTTTTTCAATGAATATATTTTTTCCCATTTATTACCACGCGCCGTGTAAATCATGCATTAAATTCACCGAATTTTGGGGTGTGTGTCGGGTCTACTCCCTGACCTCTAGCCTCGCTTTGAAAATGCCCACAACACTAAGTTTGATACGAGAAGAAAGCCCTTGATCATATCTATCCAATGGTGTAAAACTTGTTTAGATTGAGCAAGTATTTGGGGTCGAATTGACCAGTTGTAACTTGTGTTTTTTTCTGTGCACAAAAATCCCATAGGTAGGCTTGTTGAGTTAGCTTCGGAGCACAGCCGCCTACTTGTCATTTTCGTTATCAAGAAGTCCGGAAGCCGCCCTAAAACTTAGAAATTCGGATGCAGGGACATGCAAGGATGACTCAGGTACAAACCGCGTCTCTCTAGCATTTTTAGTTCCGGAATGATTCAAGAGCATAGCTGACAGTTTTTATAAGTCCGGGCTTTTTTTTCAATGAATATATTTTTTCCCATTTATTACCACGCGCCGTGTAAATCATGCATTAAATTCACCGAATTTTGGGGTGTGTGTCGGGTCTACTCCCTGACCTCTAGCCTCGCTTTGAAAATGCCCACAACACTAAGTTTGATACGAGAAGAAAGCCCTTGATCATATCTATCCAATGGTGTAAAACTTGTTTAGATTGAGCAAGTATTTGGGGTCGAATTGACCAGTTGTAACTTGTGTTTTTTTCTGTGCACAAAAATCCCATAGGTAGGCTTGTTGAGTTAGCTTCGGAGCACAGCCGCCTACTTGTCATTTTCGTTATCAAGAAGTCCGGAAGCCGCCCTAAAACTTAGAAATTCGGATGCAGGGACATGCAAGGATGACTCAGGTACAAACCGCGTCTCTCTAGCATTTTTAGTTCCGGAATGATTCAAGAGCATAGCTGACAGTTTTTATAAGTCCGGGCTTTTTTTTCAATGAATATATTTTTTCCCATTTATTACCACGCGCCGTGTAAATCATGCATTAAATTCACCGAATTTTGGGGTGTGTGTCGGGTCTACTCCCTGACCTCTAGCCTCGCTTTGAAAATGCCCACAACACTAAGTTTGATACGAGAAGAAAGCCCTTGATCATATCTATCCAATGGTGTAAAACTTGTTTAGATTGAGCAAGTATTTGGGGTCGAATTGACCAGTTGTAACTTGTGTTTTTTTCTGTGCACAAAAATCCCATAGGTAGGCTTGTTGAGTTAGCTTCGGAGCACAGCCGCCTACTTGTCATTTTCGTTATCAAGAAGTCCGGAAGCCGCCCTAAAACTTAGAAATTCGGATGCAGGGACATGCAAGGATGACTCAGGTACAAACCGCGTCTCTCTAGCATTTTTAGTTCCGGAATGATTCAAGAGCATAGCTGACAGTTTTTATAAGTCCGGGCTTTTTTTTCAATGAATATATTTTTTCCCATTTATTACCACGCGCCGTGTAAATCATGCATTAAATTCACCGAATTTTGGGGTGTGTGTCGGGTCTACTCCCTGACCTCTAGCCTCGCTTTGAAAATGCCCACAACACTAAGTTTGATACGAGAAGAAAGCCCTTGATCATATCTATCCAATGGTGTAAAACTTGTTTAGATTGAGCAAGTATTTGGGGTCGAATTGACCAGTTGTAACTTGTGTTTTTTTCTGTGCACAAAAATCCCATAGGTAGGCTTGTTGAGTTAGCTTCGGAGCACAGCCGCCTACTTGTCATTTTCGTTATCAAGAAGTCCGGAAGCCGCCCTAAAACTTAGAAATTCGGATGCAGGGACATGCAAGGATGACTCAGGTACAAACCGCGTCTCTCTAGCATTTTTAGTTCCGGAATGATTCAAGAGCATAGCTGACAGTTTTTATAAGTCCGGGCTTTTTTTTCAATGAATATATTTTTTCCCATTTATTACCACGCGCCGTGTAAATCATGCATTAAATTCACCGAATTTTGGGGTGTGTGTCGGGTCTACTCCCTGACCTCTAGCCTCGCTTTGAAAATGCCCACAACACTAAGTTTGATACGAGAAGAAAGCCCTTGATCATATCTATCCAATGGTGTAAAACTTGTTTAGATTGAGCAAGTATTTGGGGTCGAATTGACCAGTTGTAACTTGTGTTTTTTTCTGTGCACAAAAATCCCATAGGTAGGCTTGTTGAGTTAGCTTCGGAGCACAGCCGCCTACTTGTCATTTTCGTTATCAAGAAGTCCGGAAGCCGCCCTAAAACTTAGAAATTCGGATGCAGGGACATGCAAGGATGACTCAGGTACAAACCGCGTCTCTCTAGCATTTTTAGTTCCGGAATGATTCAAGAGCATAGCTGACAGTTTTTATAAGTCCGGGCTTTTTTTTCAATGAATATATTTTTTCCCATTTATTACCACGCGCCGTGTAAATCATGCATTAAATTCACCGAATTTTGGGGTGTGTGTCGGGTCTACTCCCTGACCTCTAGCCTCGCTTTGAAAATGCCCACAACACTAAGTTTGATACGAGAAGAAAGCCCTTGATCATATCTATCCAATGGTGTAAAACTTGTTTAGATTGAGCAAGTATTTGGGGTCGAATTGACCAGTTGTAACTTGTGTTTTTTTCTGTGCACAAAAATCCCATAGGTAGGCTTGTTGAGTTAGCTTCGGAGCACAGCCGCCTACTTGTCATTTTCGTTATCAAGAAGTCCGGAAGCCGCCCTAAAACTTAGAAATTCGGATGCAGGGACATGCAAGGATGACTCAGGTACAAACCGCGTCTCTCTAGCATTTTTAGTTCCGGAATGATTCAAGAGCATAGCTGACAGTTTTTATAAGTCCGGGCTTTTTTTTCAATGAATATATTTTTTCCCATTTATTACCACGCGCCGTGTAAATCATGCATTAAATTCACCGAATTTTGGGGTGTGTGTCGGGTCTACTCCCTGACCTCTAGCCTCGCTTTGAAAATGCCCACAACACTAAGTTTGATACGAGAAGAAAGCCCTTGATCATATCTATCCAATGGTGTAAAACTTGTTTAGATTGAGCAAGTATTTGGGGTCGAATTGACCAGTTGTAACCTGTGTTTTTTTCTGTGCACAAAAATCCCATAGGTAGGCTTGTTGAGTTAGCTTCGGAGCACAGCTGCCTACTTGTCATTTTCGTTATCAAGAAGTCCGGAAGCCGCCCTAAAACTTAAAATTCGGATGCAGGGACATACAAGGATGACTCAGGTACAAACCGCGTCTCTCTAGCATTTTTAGTTCCGGAATGATTCAAGAGCATAGCTGACAGTTTTTATAAGTCCGGGCTTTTTTTTCAATGAATATATTTTTTCCCATTTATTACCACGCGCCGTGTAAATCATGCATTAAATTCACCGAATTTTGGGGTGTGTGTCGGGTCTACTCCCTGACCTCTAGCCTCGCTTTGAAAATGCCCACAACACTAAGTTTGATACGAGAAGAAAGCCCTTGATCATATCTATCCAATGGTGTAAAACTTGTTTAGATTGAGCAAGTATTTGGGGTCGAATTGACCAGTTGTAACTTGTGTTTTTTTCTGTGCACAAAAATCCCATAGGTAGGCTTGTTGAGTTAGCTTCGGAGCACAGCCGCCTACTTGTCATTTTCGTTATCAAGAAGTCCGGAAGCCGCCCTAAAACTTTAAAATTCGGATGCAGGGACATACAAGGATGACTCAGGTACAAACCGCGTCTCTCTAGCATTTTTAGTTCCGGAATGATTCAAGAGCATAGCTGACAGTTTTTATAAGTCCGGGCTTTTTTTTCAATGAATATATTTTTTCCCATTTATTACCACGCGCCGTGTAAATCATGCATTAAATTCACCGAATTTTGGGGTGTGTGTCGGGTCTACTCCCTGACCTCTAGCCTCGCTTTGAAAATGCCCACAACACTAAGTTTGATACGAGAAGAAAGCCCTTGATCATATCTATCCAATGGTGTAAAACTTGTTTAGATTGAGCAAGTATTTGGGGTCGAATTGACCAGTTGTAACTTGTGTTTTTTTCTGTGCACAAAAATCCCATAGGTAGGCTTGTTGAGTTAGCTTCGGAGCACAGCCGCCTACTTGTCATTTTCGTTATCAAGAAGTCCGGAAGCCGCCCTAAAACTTAGAAATTCGGATGCAGGGACATGCAAGGATGACTCAGGTACAAACCGCGTCTCTCTAGCATTTTTAGTTCCGGAATGATTCAAGAGCATAGCTGACAGTTTTTATAAGTCCGGGCTTTTTTTTCAATGAATATATTTTTTCCCATTTATTACCACGCGCCGTGTAAATCATGCATTAAATTCACCGAATTTTGGGGTGTGTGTCGGGTCTACTCCCTGACCTCTAGCCTCGCTTTGAAAATGCCCACAACACTAAGTTTGATACGAGAAGAAAGCCCTTGATCATATCTATCCAATGGTGTAAAACTTGTTTAGATTGAGCAAGTATTTGGGGTCGAATTGACCAGTTGTAACTTGTGTTTTTTTCTGTGCACAAAAATCCCATAGGTAGGCTTGTTGAGTTAGCTTCGGAGCACAGCCGCCTACTTGTCATTTTCGTTATCAAGAAGTCCGGAAGCCGCCCTAAAACTTAGAAATTCGGATGCAGGGACATGCAAGGATGACTCAGGTACAAACCGCGTCTCTCTAGCATTTTTAGTTCCGGAATGATTCAAGAGCATAGCTGACAGTTTTTATAAGTCCGGGCTTTTTTTTCAATGAATATATTTTTTCCCATTTATTACCACGCGCCGTGTAAATCATGCATTAAATTCACCGAATTTTGGGGTGTGTGTCGGGTCTACTCCCTGACCTCTAGCCTCGCTTTGAAAATGCCCACAACACTAAGTTTGATACGAGAAGAAAGCCCTTGATCATATCTATCCAATGGTGTAAAACTTGTTTAGATTGAGCAAGTATTTGGGGTCGAATTGACCAGTTGTAACTTGTGTTTTTTTCTGTGCACAAAAATCCCATAGGTAGGCTTGTTGAGTTAGCTTCGGAGCACAGCCGCCTACTTGTCATTTTCGTTATCAAGAAGTCCGGAAGCCGCCCTAAAACTTTAAAATTCGGATGCAGGGACATACAAGGATGACTCAGGTACAAACCGCGTCTCTCTAGCATTTTTAGTTCCGGAATGATTCAAGAGCATAGCTGACAGTTTTTATAAGTCCGGGCTTTTTTTTCAATGAATATATTTTTTCCCATTTATTACCACGCGCCGTGTAAATCATGCATTCAATTCACCGAATTTTGGGGTGTGTGTCGGGTCTACTCCCTGACCTCTAGCCTCGCTTTGAAAATGCCCACAACACTAAGTTTGATACGAGAAGAAAGCCCTTGATCATATCTATCCAATGGTGTAAAACTTGTTTAGATTGAGCAAGTATTTGGGGTCGAATTGACCAGTTGTAACTTGTGTTTTTTTCTGTGCACAAAAATCCCATAGGTAGGCTTGTTGAGTTAGCTTCGGAGCACAGCCGCCTACTTGTCATTTTCGTTATCAAGAAGTCCGGAAGCCGCCCTAAAACTTAGAAATTCGGATGCAGGGACATGCAAGGATGACTCAGGTACAAACCGCGTCTCTCTAGCATTTTTAGTTCCGGAATGATTCAAGAGCATAGCTGACAGTTTTTATAAGTCCGGGCTTTTTTTTCAATGAATATATTTTTTCCCATTTATTACCACGCGCCGTGTAAATCATGCATTAAATTCACCGAATTTTGGGGTGTGTGTCGGGTCTACTCCCTGACCTCTAGCCTCGCTTTGAAAATGCCCACAACACTAAGTTTGATACGAGAAGAAAGCCCTTGATCATATCTATCCAATGGTGTAAAACTTGTTTAGATTGAGCAAGTATTTGGGGTCGAATTGACCAGTTGTAACTTGTGTTTTTTTCTGTGCACAAAAATCCCATAGGTAGGCTTGTTGAGTTAGCTTCGGAGCACAGCCGCCTACTTGTCATTTTCGTTATCAAGAAGTCCGGAAGCCGCCCTAAAACTTAGAAATTCGGATGCAGGGACATGCAAGGATGACTCAGGTACAAACCGCGTCTCTCTAGCATTTTTAGTTCCGGAATGATTCAAGAGCATAGCTGACAGTTTTTATAAGTCCGGGCTTTTTTTTCAATGAATATATTTTTTCCCATTTATCACCACGCGCCGTGTAAATCATGCATTAAATTCACCGAATTTTGGGGTGTGTGTCGGGTCTACTCCCTGACCTCTAGCCTCGCTTTGAAAATGCCCACAACACTAAGTTTGATACGAGAAGAAAGCCCTTGATCATATCTATCCAATGGTGTAAAACTTGTTTAGATTGAGCAAGTATTTGGGGTCGAATTGACCAGTTGTAACTTGTGTTTTTTTCTGTGCACAAAAATCCCATAGGTAGGCTTGTTGAGTTAGCTTCGGAGCACAGCCGCCTACTTGTCATTTTCGTTATCAAGAAGTCCGGAAGCCGCCCTAAAACTTAGAAATTCGGATGCAGGGACATGCAAGGATGACTCAGGTACAAACCGCGTCTCTCTAGCATTTTTAGTTCCGGAATGATTCAAGAGCATAGCTGACAGTTTTTATAAGTCCGGGCTTTTTTTTCAATGAATATATTTTTTCCCATTTATCACCACGCGCCGTGTAAATCATGCATTAAATTCACCGAATTTTGGGGTGTGTGTCGGGTCTACTCCCTGACCTCTAGCCTCGCTTTGAAAATGCCCACAACACTAAGTTTGATACGAGAAGAAAGCCCTTGATCATATCTATCCAATGGTGTAAAACTTGTTTAGATTGAGCAAGTATTTGGGGTCGAATTGACCAGTTGTAACTTGTGTTTTTTTCTGTGCACAAAAATCCCATAGGTAGGCTTGTTGAGTTAGCTTCGGAGCACAGCCGCCTACTTGTCATTTTCGTTATCAAGAAGTCCGGAAGCCGCCCTAAAACTTAGAAATTCGGATGCAGGGACATGCAAGGATGACTCAGGTACAAACCGCGTCTCTCTAGCATTTTTAGTTCCGGAATGATTCAAGAGCATAGCTGACAGTTTTTATAAGTCCGGGCTTTTTTTTCAATGAATATATTTTTTCCCATTTATTACCACGCGCCGTGTAAATCATGCATTAAATTCACCGAATTTTGGGGTGTGTGTCGGGTCTACTCCCTGACCTCTAGCCTCGCTTTGAAAATGCCCACAACACTAAGTTTGATACGAGAAGAAAGCCCTTGATCATATCTATCCAATGGTGTAAAACTTGTTTAGATTGAGCAAGTATTTGGGGTCGAATTGACCAGTTGTAACTTGTGTTTTTTTCTGTGCACAAAAATCCCATAGGTAGGCTTGTTGAGTTAGCTTCGGAGCACAGCCGCCTACTTGTCATTTTCGTTATCAAGAAGTCCGGAAGCCGCCCTAAAACTTAGAAATTCGGATGCAGGGACATGCAAGGATGACTCAGGTACAAACCGCGTCTCTCTAGCATTTTTAGTTCCGGAATGATTCAAGAGCATAGCTGACAGTTTTTATAAGTCCGGGCTTTTTTTTCAATGAATATATTTTTTCCCATTTATTACCACGCGCCGTGTAAATCATGCATTAAATTCACCGAATTTTGGGGTGTGTGTCGGGTCTACTCCCTGACCTCTAGCCTCGCTTTGAAAATGCCCACAACACTAAGTTTGATACGAGAAGAAAGCCCTTGATCATATCTATCCAATGGTGTAAAACTTGTTTAGATTGAGCAAGTATTTGGGGTCGAATTGACCAGTTGTAACTTGTGTTTTTTTCTGTGCACAAAAATCCCATAGGTAGGCTTGTTGAGTTAGCTTCGGAGCACAGCCGCCTACTTGTCATTTTCGTTATCAAGAAGTCCGGAAGCCGCCCTAAAACTTAGAAATTCGGATGCAGGGACATGCAAGGATGACTCAGGTACAAACCGCGTCTCTCTAGCATTTTTAGTTCCGGAATGATTCAAGAGCATAGCTGACAGTTTTTATAAGTCCGGGCTTTTTTTTCAATGAATATATTTTTTCCCATTTATCACCACGCGCCGTGTAAATCATGCATTAAATTCACCGAATTTTGGGGTGTGTGTCGGGTCTACTCCCTGACCTCTAGCCTCGCTTTGAAAATGCCCACAACACTAAGTTTGATACGAGAAGAAAGCCCTTGATCATATCTATCCAATGGTGTAAAACTTGTTTAGATTGAGCAAGTATTTGGGGTCGAATTGACCAGTTGTAACTTGTGTTTTTTTCTGTGCACAAAAATCCCATAGGTAGGCTTGTTGAGTTAGCTTCGGAGCACAGCCGCCTACTTGTCATTTTCGTTATCAAGAAGTCCGGAAGCCGCCCTAAAACTTAGAAATTCGGATGCAGGGACATGCAAGGATGACTCAGGTACAAACCGCGTCTCTCTAGCATTTTTAGTTCCGGAATGATTCAAGAGCATAGCTGACAGTTTTTATAAGTCCGGGCTTTTTTTTCAATGAATATATTTTTTCCCATTTATTACCACGCGCCGTGTAAATCATGCATTAAATTCACCGAATTTTGGGGTGTGTGTCGGGTCTACTCCCTGACCTCTAGCCTCGCTTTGAAAATGCCCACAACACTAAGTTTGATACGAGAAGAAAGCCCTTGATCATATCTATCCAATGGTGTAAAACTTGTTTAGATTGAGCAAGTATTTGGGGTCGAATTGACCAGTTGTAACTTGTGTTTTTTTCTGTGCACAAAAATCCCATAGGTAGGCTTGTTGAGTTAGCTTCGGAGCACAGCCGCCTACTTGTCATTTTCGTTATCAAGAAGTCCGGAAGCCGCCCTAAAACTTAGAAATTCGGATGCAGGGACATGCAAGGATGACTCAGGTACAAACCGCGTCTCTCTAGCATTTTTAGTTCCGGAATGATTCAAGAGCATAGCTGACAGTTTTTATAAGTCCGGGCTTTTTTTTCAATGAATATATTTTTTCCCATTTATTACCACGCGCCGTGTAAATCATGCATTAAATTCACCGAATTTTGGGGTGTGTGTCGGGTCTACTCCCTGACCTCTAGCCTCGCTTTGAAAATGCCCACAACACTAAGTTTGATACGAGAAGAAAGCCCTTGATCATATCTATCCAATGGTGTAAAACTTGTTTAGATTGAGCAAGTATTTGGGGTCGAATTGACCAGTTGTAACTTGTGTTTTTTTCTGTGCACAAAAATCCCATAGGTAGGCTTGTTGAGTTAGCTTCGGAGCACAGCCGCCTACTTGTCATTTTCGTTATCAAGAAGTCCGGAAGCCGCCCTAAAACTTAGAAATTCGGATGCAGGGACATGCAAGGATGACTCAGGTACAAACCGCGTCTCTCTAGCATTTTTAGTTCCGGAATGATTCAAGAGCATAGCTGACAGTTTTTATAAGTCCGGGCTTTTTTTTCAATGAATATATTTTTTCCCATTTATTACCACGCGCCGTGTAAATCATGCATTAAATTCACCGAATTTTGGGGTGTGTGTCGGGTCTACTCCCTGACCTCTAGCCTCGCTTTGAAAATGCCCACAACACTAAGTTTGATACGAGAAGAAAGCCCTTGATCATATCTATCCAATGGTGTAAAACTTGTTTAGATTGAGCAAGTATTTGGGGTCGAATTGACCAGTTGTAACTTGTGTTTTTTTCTGTGCACAAAAATCCCATAGGTAGGCTTGTTGAGTTAGCTTCGGAGCACAGCCGCCTACTTGTCATTTTCGTTATCAAGAAGTCCGGAAGCCGCCCTAAAACTTAGAAATTCGGATGCAGGGACATGCAAGGATGACTCAGGTACAAACCGCGTCTCTCTAGCATTTTTAGTTCCGGAATGATTCAAGAGCATAGCTGACAGTTTTTATAAGTCCGGGCTTTTTTTTCAATGAATATATTTTTTCCCATTTATTACCACGCGCCGTGTAAATCATGCATTAAATTCACCGAATTTTGGGGTGTGTGTCGGGTCTACTCCCTGACCTCTAGCCTCGCTTTGAAAATGCCCACAACACTAAGTTTGATACGAGAAGAAAGCCCTTGATCATATCTATCCAATGGTGTAAAACTTGTTTAGATTGAGCAAGTATTTGGGGTCGAATTGACCAGTTGTAACTTGTGTTTTTTTCTGTGCACAAAAATCCCATAGGTAGGCTTGTTGAGTTAGCTTCGGAGCACAGCCGCCTACTTGTCATTTTCGTTATCAAGAAGTCCGGAAGCCGCCCTAAAACTTAGAAATTCGGATGCAGGGACATGCAAGGATGACTCAGGTACAAACCGCGTCTCTCTAGCATTTTTAGTTCCGGAATGATTCAAGAGCATAGCTGACAGTTTTTATAAGTCCGGGCTTTTTTTTCAATGAATATATTTTTTCCCATTTATTACCACGCGCCGTGTAAATCATGCATTAAATTCACCGAATTTTGGGGTGTGTGTCGGGTCTACTCCCTGACCTCTAGCCTCGCTTTGAAAATGCCCACAACACTAAGTTTGATACGAGAAGAAAGCCCTTGATCATATCTATCCAATGGTGTAAAACTTGTTTAGATTGAGCAAGTATTTGGGGTCGAATTGACCAGTTGTAACTTGTGTTTTTTTCTGTGCACAAAAATCCCATAGGTAGGCTTGTTGAGTTAGCTTCGGAGCACAGCCGCCTACTTGTCATTTTCGTTATCAAGAAGTCCGGAAGCCGCCCTAAAACTTAGAAATTCGGATGCAGGGACATGCAAGGATGACTCAGGTACAAACCGCGTCTCTCTAGCATTTTTAGTTCCGGAATGATTCAAGAGCATAGCTGACAGTTTTTATAAGTCCGGGCTTTTTTTTCAATGAATATATTTTTTCCCATTTATTACCACGCGCCGTGTAAATCATGCATTAAATTCACCGAATTTTGGGGTGTGTGTCGGGTCTACTCCCTGACCTCTAGCCTCGCTTTGAAAATGCCCACAACACTAAGTTTGATACGAGAAGAAAGCCCTTGATCATATCTATCCAATGGTGTAAAACTTGTTTAGATTGAGCAAGTATTTGGGGTCGAATTGACCAGTTGTAACTTGTGTTTTTTTCTGTGCACAAAAATCCCATAGGTAGGCTTGTTGAGTTAGCTTCGGAGCACAGCCGCCTACTTGTCATTTTCGTTATCAAGAAGTCCGGAAGCCGCCCTAAAACTTAGAAATTCGGATGCAGGGACATGCAAGGATGACTCAGGTACAAACCGCGTCTCTCTAGCATTTTTAGTTCCGGAATGATTCAAGAGCATAGCTGACAGTTTTTATAAGTCCGGGCTTTTTTTTCAATGAATATATTTTTTCCCATTTATTACCACGCGCCGTGTAAATCATGCATTAAATTCACCGAATTTTGGGGTGTGTGTCGGGTCTACTCCCTGACCTCTAGCCTCGCTTTGAAAATGCCCACAACACTAAGTTTGATACGAGAAGAAAGCCCTTGATCATATCTATCCAATGGTGTAAAACTTGTTTAGATTGAGCAAGTATTTGGGGTCGAATTGACCAGTTGTAACTTGTGTTTTTTTCTGTGCACAAAAATCCCATAGGTAGGCTTGTTGAGTTAGCTTCGGAGCACAGCCGCCTACTTGTCATTTTCGTTATCAAGAAGTCCGGAAGCCGCCCTAAAACTTAGAAATTCGGATGCAGGGACATGCAAGGATGACTCAGGTACAAACCGCGTCTCTCTAGCATTTTTAGTTCCGGAATGATTCAAGAGCATAGCTGACAGTTTTTATAAGTCCGGGCTTTTTTTTCAATGAATATATTTTTTCCCATTTATTACCACGCGCCGTGTAAATCATGCATTAAATTCACCGAATTTTGGGGTGTGTGTCGGGTCTACTCCCTGACCTCTAGCCTCGCTTTGAAAATGCCCACAACACTAAGTTTGATACGAGAAGAAAGCCCTTGATCATATCTATCCAATGGTGTAAAACTTGTTTAGATTGAGCAAGTATTTGGGGTCGAATTGACCAGTTGTAACTTGTGTTTTTTTCTGTGCACAAAAATCCCATAGGTAGGCTTGTTGAGTTAGCTTCGGAGCACAGCCGCCTACTTGTCATTTTCGTTATCAAGAAGTCCGGAAGCCGCCCTAAAACTTAGAAATTCGGATGCAGGGACATGCAAGGATGACTCAGGTACAAACCGCGTCTCTCTAGCATTTTTAGTTCCGGAATGATTCAAGAGCATAGCTGACAGTTTTTATAAGTCCGGGCTTTTTTTTCAATGAATATATTTTTTCCCATTTATTACCACGCGCCGTGTAAATCATGCATTAAATTCACCGAATTTTGGGGTGTGTGTCGGGTCTACTCCCTGACCTCTAGCCTCGCTTTGAAAATGCCCACAACACTAAGTTTGATACGAGAAGAAAGCCCTTGATCATATCTATCCAATGGTGTAAAACTTGTTTAGATTGAGCAAGTATTTGGGGTCGAATTGACCAGTTGTAACTTGTGTTTTTTTCTGTGCACAAAAATCCCATAGGTAGGCTTGTTGAGTTAGCTTCGGAGCACAGCCGCCTACTTGTCATTTTCGTTATCAAGAAGTCCGGAAGCCGCCCTAAAACTTAGAAATTCGGATGCAGGGACATGCAAGGATGACTCAGGTACAAACCGCGTCTCTCTAGCACTTTTAGTTCCAGAATTATTCAAGAGCATAGCTGACAGTTTTTATAAGTCCGGGCTTTTTTTTAATGAATATATTTTTTCCCATTAATCACCACGCGCCGTGTAAATCATGCATTAAATTCCCCGAATTTTTGGGTGTGTGTCGGGTCCACTCCCTGACCTCTAGCCTCGCTTTGAAAATCCCCACAACATTAAGTTTGATACGAGAGGAAAGCCCTTGGTATACTTCACTCTACTTACCTGTAGAGCGAATACTACAATTGCATTGTTCCCTATGCCGGCAGGCAAAAAGCTAAGAGTTTTACACACAATAGCGCCCTCAAGAGTCCTATCCCCAACGCCCTGTGACATGCGCAACACGTCGGCGTCCTCTTTTTCTCTTAGCCGGCAAAGACAGCGGACGTGAGTACGTGATTGTCCGTATTGAGGTAGATTTCTTTGCCCCCTTTAGCTAAAATAGAGTGTAGTTAGCAGATATCCGATAGAATAAATAAAGGATAGTCTGTAAGTTGTTGTAGAATTTCTTGTAGAGTTGTGTGAAATTCTTGAAGTGAGATTTAATTATGAGTTATAAGAAATCGGGGAGGACAGGGTTTGTCGTTGAAGGTGGGACCTACATCCCTCCGAGACAGCCCGAGTCCTCGGGGGATTGCGGCGGTGACATTACGTCGCCGCCAAAGCAATCTCCCAGTCAGCCCCCTCAGCCACAGCCGGCTGCCGGGGCTGACGGATCTGTAACTGGCCGAGCGGGGGACCTTACGGTCTCGCCGTCTCCGCCGGGATCCGCCCGACAGAAGGGGAAACGCCCCGGTAAAAAATCGCTCAGTACCGGGGCGACACCCAAAAAGGGACGAGTTGGTAAGCGGGACTCCACTACGAGGCCCGCCCCATCGATCCCAGGCCAGCCAGCGGGGCACGCACAGCCAGAGGGGGTACCCCTCCACGGCTCGGTGCACCCAGGGCTGGGTACAGGGCATGCACAGCCAGAGAAATTACCTCTCCACGGCTCGGTGCACCCGGCCCCCCACAGTGCACACGCGAGTACCGCGGTGCCCAGGGATGGCCTTTTATACCGCCGCCCCGACCAGGCAGCCTGCGCTATCGGGCTCGGGGCACTGGCGGTCGCCAGAGAGATTGGCAACGGGGTACAGACCCCTTGGGGCCCCGTCGGAACGCTACGTTCCGAAGGGTCGCCCTCTACTTCAGGGTTTACCCGCTGCTCGGGTATTCCCGCCCCGCAGCCGACCTCCGACACTACAACGGAGTCTGCTCGGGGACGCCCCTCCAAAAAGGGCAAGAAAGCCCGCCCTCGTAGTCCCAGCTCGAGCGGCTCTACCTCCGATCGTCCCCACCGTGACAAACGTCACAAGGGCGGGGACCCGATCTCGAGGGAGGAATTTTTGGAAGCTTTTCACACCCTCGCGGCCTCAATTACGGGTCGTCGCGAGGGTGGTGGACAAGGCCCGTCTGACTTGGCCACCGAACCAGTGCCCCACAGTCAGCACGGCCATGGGTGGCTTGCACCGGGCCAACGGGGACTCCCCCACACGGCTAGCCGTGCGCCGGATTCCCCCCCGGGTTTGCCACAACCGCCCGCTAACCCATACGTTCAGGGGCGTGTGGCTACCACCCAATGGGGACCCCCTCAGGGGGGCCCGCCATGCATCAGCCTGCACCCGTCGGCGGCCTTTGAATCCGACCATGGGCGCCGTGATGATGCCGGTTCGGAATCCCGTTCTTCGATGACATCTCGTCCCTCCGACTCGGCCGACTCGGCCAATGAGGAGGACGAGTTGGTCAGCTCCATCCAACGGTTGTCAGTCTCCGAGACCGAGCTACGCTTGGTTCAGAGAGACATGATAAGAGTTATGAATCTCCCCTGTGAGCCGGAACCCCCCTCCGATGAACGCCAGTCGTTCAAGAAGAGGGCGGGCCCCGCAACGGGCGCAACTAAACCCTTCCCGGTGATGCTCCTGGATCGGGTGTGCAGCGACCGGATGGATGGGGTAATGGGAGCGAAGAAATGGACCCCGTACTCCAAACGTACGGAGCCGTATTACCGTTTCCCTCCAGCGGATTTTCGGAAATATTTCGCCACTCCCGTGCTGCCGGACTCAGCCTCCGACAAGCTGGTCGCGAACAGGGGATCATCATCATCTTCCAAGCTCCCGTTTGCGGACAAGATCCGCGGCAAATTGGAGGACGTCGCCCGAAAAATGGATTCTTCGGCGCGCATGGGCATGCGCACAACATCCTTTCTCCTGCTCCTATCAGAATATCTGGAGCAGGGGTGCGACGAGGAAAACATGGTGCCGGCGGACATGATGATTGCGGCACTTCATTGTTTGGACAACGGTCTTTGTTCCATCCTCGACCAGTTCACGAAGATAACAACCCTGGCGACGACGTCACGCCGCGTCAATGTGCTAGATGCACTTTTCCTGCCATCAGCCGGGGCGCGTAAACGCCTGGACGATCTACCACTCACCGGCGTCGACTTATTTTCTGGGCAGTTTCAGACGTCCATGGGGGCTGAAGCGAAGCGCCTCAAAGCCACGGACAAGATCAATCTGAAAAAGCCCAACGCCCCGCCTAAGGCCGTGGGTAACAAGGCGAAGAAACAACCTTCATTCGTCATCCCCCGTCGCCGACAACAAAAGGCGGCCCGTGGCAGTTTTCGTGGCCACGCCGATAACACGGCGGGCGCACGTTACCCACAGACTCAACCTGGCCAACCACGCACCCAGTCGGGTCGTGGTTCCCGAGCGCCCGCCCCCGATATACCGGGGCGTGGCGCAAGTGACTTGACAAACTCCGAGCGGCCTCCCACCGACGGACCCGTGGGGGGCCGCCTCCGGAATTTTCTGGGGTCCTGGGGGCAAGTGACCTCCGACCGGTGGGTCCTCGAAACGATCGGCCGCGGTTACGCGCTCGAGTTTACGAGGACCCCCCCGTCGGACATGCTCAGCCGGCCGACACCCGTGCCGTCCGACTTAGCGAAGCGCCGCTCCCTCGAGGGGGAAATAAACGCCCTCCTGCTCAAGGGGGCGGTGCGTATCGTCCCCTGTTCTGGGACTCAGACGGGCTTCATGTCAACCTTCTTCTTGACTCCCAAGAAGGAGGCTGCCGTGTGGCGCCCAATTTTGAACTTAAAACCCCTCAACAAGTTCATCCGTCCGAAGCGTTTCCATATGGAGACGCTCAGGACTATACTGAGTTCCATAGTGCCGCCCGCTTGGGCGGCGAGCCTCGACCTGAAGGACGCATACCTACACGTCCCAGTCAGACCGGAGCACCACAAATTCCTACGTTTCCTATACAACGATACCCTGTACGAATTTGTGGTGCTCCCATTCGGACTCTCCACCGCACCTCGGGTGTTCACCCGCATTGTAAAGACAATCGGGGCGGCACTGCGGAGGCGGGGCATCATGATATTTGTATATCTGGACGACTGGTTGGTATGGGCCGTTCTCGGGAGGAGACGGAGGCAGCGCTCCAATATACCTGGCGTCTGACCTCCGACCTCGGATGCATAATCAATACCGAGAAATCCCACCTTATCCCCTCGCAGGTTCCCACCTTTCTGGGTGCGTCTCTCGACCTGCGCAGGGGATTGGCCCGCCCTTCGGGGGAACGCCTACTGAACCTTCGGCAGTGCGTTTCTCTCTTCCTCCCAGCAGTGGTGGCCCCAGCGCTGGCCTGGCTCAGACTGTTGGGCCTTATGGCCAGCATGGTGGATTTGGTGGACTTCTGCAGGTTGAGGATGAGGCCCATTCAACTTCACCTGCTCTCCTTTTACAGGCCCATCCGTCACCGAATCCACCACCCGGTGCCGCCCACGCCCTGGCTAGTCCCCCACCTTCGCTGGTGGCTAGCCGATGCGAACATCTCGCAGGGCCGGGCTTTTCGTCCGCCCCCGCCGTCGGTGACCGTCACGACCGACGCGTCACTCCTCGGCTGGGGGGCAACCCTCCACCCGCGTCAAATCGCAGGCGTGTGGGGTTCCGGACACCGATCGGCCCACATCAACGTCCTGGAAATGTTGGCAGTCTCCAACGCACTACGACATTTCCAGTCGGACGTCAGGGGTCGTGCGGTCCTGGTGAGATGCGACAACGCCACAGTCGTGGCCTACATCAATCACCAGGGGGGCACCCGGTCGGGTCACCTGTGTGCACTGGCCTGGGATCTCATCCACTGGTGCACACAGCGGGGAACAGCACTATCGGCAGTACACATTCCGGGCGTAGAGAACGTCACAGCAGACGCTCTCTAAAGGGGCTGGATTGCCCCCACGGAATGGTCCCTTCTCCCACAGGTGGCTCGGTCGCTCTTCCACTTGATCGACCGGCCACACGTGGACCTGTTCGCCTCCCATGCGAACCACCAGTTGCCGATCTACTGCGCAAGGGGCCCAGACCCCAACGCATGGAAGATCGACGCTCTATCAGTAGAATGGGACGGCCTACTGGCTTATGTGTTCACACCCATCTCGCTCGTCTCTCGGGTTCTGACCAAGATCGAGCAAGAGGATTGCCGGGTCCTTCTCATAGCCCCGTTCTGGCCCCGCCAACCGTGGTTCCCACGACTCATCAGGTTACTGGTCCATCGTCCGGTGATCCTACCAGGGCGAGCGGATCTCCTGTACCAGCCCAGCTCAGGGATGGTCCATTCGGATCCGGGGGATCTTCACCTGACGTGCTGGGTACTGTCACGCGATCCCTCCGCTCAGCAGGCCTTTCGCAACGGGCTGCAACAATCGCAGCCCAGTCACGACGGGCCTCCACCAGGAAGGTATACAACAGCCGACTACGCCATTTCTTTAAATGGTGTGGCCGGGAATCCCTCCATCCTACCAATACTTCTGTAGGGGAGGTGGGGGATTTCCTGGTGTATCTCCTAGATAGCAGCCAGACGACCGGTACGGTCAGAAACTACAGGTCAGCTGTCGCTGCGATCCACCCCGGATTCCCAGACGGTTCCTCCGTCTCAGACAACGGGGCCCTTAGCCAGTTGATCAAGGGGATGTTTGTCACCCGTCCCCCAGAACGCAAACTCGTCCCGTCTTGGGACCTGTTCGACGTTCTGTCAACCTTAGCAGGGCCGCCCTACGAGCCTATGGATTGCTCCACACTCCTACAGCTCTCAGTCAAGTTGGCGTTTCTCCTGGCCGTCGCTACTTCGCGACGGCGCATTGAGCTGCACGCCCTGTCGGTAGAGACCGGACATATCCGATGGGAACCAGGCGGAGTCCGCCTGGTCCCCACGACCGGCTTTTTAACCAAGAACCAGTCAAGTTCCTTCACGCCCCCGGACATTTTTGTCCCGGACATCAAGTCCTTTTCATCAGAGGCGAAGGACAAACTGTGGTGCCCCGTCCGGGCACTTAAGTGGTACTTGAATCGTACGAAGTTGCTTCGTACGGACCATAAAAAGCTGTTCGTGACGACAACACTGCCTTTCGGCCGGCGTCACAGTGCACCATCTCACGATGGATCGTGACTGCCATCCGCTCCGTGCCGGGCGGCTGGCCGGCGACCGAGAATGCGATTCGGGTGCATGATGTTAGGGGGGTATCCGCCTCTTGGGCCTTCTTTAAAGGGGTTCCCTTAGCAGATATCACCAAGGCGGCCTGCTGGAAGTGTCCTAACACCTTCAGCGACCTCTACCTGAAGGATGTCCTCCAGGCAGACGGTAGAGCCGGGAGAGAAGTGCTGAAGACGGCCAGTCAAGCTTCCCAGAAACACTAACTGGTGAGTCCACTTTCCTCTCTTATACATGTAATAATTTATATATTACCTATGTGCATGGGACATTTAACGAGGTGTACCTATTATGGTTTTACCCCATAATGGCGATACCCCCCTAAGGTCTTGCGCACGATTCGCGGGCCCCCAGGGCCGCGCGCATCGTTATCGTTGTTCCACGCGCCTGGACCGACCTGTTAACCCTGGTCCGGCCCTCTGTTGCGTAGCCCGTCTCTGGCCCCTTGGCGCCCGCTTACCGGCGGGCAGGCTAGGGCCCTCCATTGGGGTTCTTAGGCACGCCCCGTGTCCTACGCCCCTGTAGACATACGATAGCCTGCGTATACCCACCGCCTACTCGGTGCGAGTCTATGCAATTGTAGTATTCGCTCTACAGGTAAGTAGAGTGAAGTAGACCCCCACCCCACAGTAGTGTGGGTGGGTCTACGAGCGAATACTTACCTGTAGAGCACCCTCCCTCCTACCCCACTATACGAGTGGTTCTTGAGTACTTAGGCGCGTATCGCTTGACGAAAAAGAGGACGCCGACGTGTTGCGCATGTCACAGGGCGTTGGGGATAGGACTCTTGAGGGCGCTATTGTGTGTAAAACTCTTAGCTTTTTGCCTGCCGGCATAGGGAACAATGCAATTGTAGTATTCGCTCTACAGGTAAGTAGAGTGAGTATACCAAGGGCTTTCTTCTCGTATCAAACTTAGTGTTGTGGGCATTTTCAAAGCGAGGCTAGAGGTCAGGGAGTAGACCCGACACACACCCCAAAATTCGGTGAATTTAATGCATGATTTACACGGCGCGTGGTGATAAATGGGAAAAAATATATTCATTGAAAAAAAAGCCCGGACTTATAAAAACTGTCAGCTATGCTCTTGAATCATTCCGGAACTAAAAATGCTAGAGAGACGCGGTTTGTACCTGAGTCATCCTTGCATGTCCCTGCATCCGAATTTCTAAGTTTTAGGGCGGCTTCCGGACTTCTTGATAACGAAAATGACAAGTAGGCGGCTGTGCTCCGAAGCTAACTCAACAAGCCTACCTATGGGATTTTTGTGCACAGAAAAAAACACAAGTTACAACTGGTCAATTCGACCCCAAATACTTGCTCAATCTAAACAAGTTTTACACCATTGGATAGATATGATCAAGGGCTTTCTTCTCGTATCAAACTTAGTGTTGTGGGCATTTTCAAAGCGAGGCTAGAGGTCAGGGAGTAGACCCGACACACACCCCAAAATTCGGTGAATTTAATGCATGATTTACACGGCGCGTGGTGATAAATGGGAAAAAATATATTCATTGAAAAAAAAGCCCGGACTTATAAAAACTGTCAGCTATGCTCTTGAATCATTCCGGAACTAAAAATGCTAGAGAGACGCGGTTTGTACCTGAGTCATCCTTGCATGTCCCTGCATCCGAATTTCTAAGTTTTAGGGCGGCTTCCGGACTTCTTGATAACGAAAATGACAAGTAGGCGGCTGTGCTCCGAAGCTAACTCAACAAGCCTACCTATGGGATTTTTGTGCACAGAAAAAAACACAAGTTACAACTGGTCAATTCGACCCCAAATACTTGCTCAATCTAAACAAGTTTTACACCATTGGATAGATATGATCAAGGGCTTTCTTCTCGTATCAAACTTAGTGTTGTGGGCATTTTCAAAGCGAGGCTAGAGGTCAGGGAGTAGACCCGACACACACCCCAAAATTCGGTGAATTTAATGCATGATTTACACGGCGCGTGGTGATAAATGGGAAAAAATATATTCATTGAAAAAAAAGCCCGGACTTATAAAAACTGTCAGCTATGCTCTTGAATCATTCCGGAACTAAAAATGCTAGAGAGACGCGGTTTGTACCTGAGTCATCCTTGCATGTCCCTGCATCCGAATTTCTAAGTTTTAGGGCGGCTTCCGGACTTCTTGATAACGAAAATGACAAGTAGGCGGCTGTGCTCCGAAGCTAACTCAACAAGCCTACCTATGGGATTTTTGTGCACAGAAAAAAACACAAGTTACAACTGGTCAATTCGACCCCAAATACTTGCTCAATCTAAACAAGTTTTACACCATTGGATAGATATGATCAAGGGCTTTCTTCTCGTATCAAACTTAGTGTTGTGGGCATTTTCAAAGCGAGGCTAGAGGTCAGGGAGTAGACCCGACACACACCCCAAAATTCGGTGAATTTAATGCATGATTTACACGGCGCGTGGTGATAAATGGGAAAAAATATATTCATTGAAAAAAAAGCCCGGACTTATAAAAACTGTCAGCTATGCTCTTGAATCATTCCGGAACTAAAAATGCTAGAGAGACGCGGTTTGTACCTGAGTCATCCTTGCATGTCCCTGCATCCGAATTTCTAAGTTTTAGGGCGGCTTCCGGACTTCTTGATAACGAAAATGACAAGTAGGCGGCTGTGCTCCGAAGCTAACTCAACAAGCCTACCTATGGGATTTTTGTGCACAGAAAAAAACACAAGTTACAACTGGTCAATTCGACCCCAAATACTTGCTCAATCTAAACAAGTTTTACACCATTGGATAGATATGATCAAGGGCTTTCTTCTCGTATCAAACTTAGTGTTGTGGGCATTTTCAAAGCGAGGCTAGAGGTCAGGGAGTAGACCCGACACACACCCCAAAATTCGGTGAATTTAATGCATGATTTACACGGCGCGTGGTGATAAATGGGAAAAAATATATTCATTGAAAAAAAAGCCCGGACTTATAAAAACTGTCAGCTATGCTCTTGAATCATTCCGGAACTAAAAATGCTAGAGAGACGCGGTTTGTACCTGAGTCATCCTTGCATGTCCCTGCATCCGAATTTCTAAGTTTTAGGGCGGCTTCCGGACTTCTTGATAACGAAAATGACAAGTAGGCGCTGTGCTCCGAAGCTAACTCAACAAGCCTACCTATGGGATTTTTGTGCACAGAAAAAAACACAAGTTACAACTGGTCAATTCGACCCAAAATACTTGCTCAATCTAAACAAGTTTTACACCATTGGATAGATATGATCAAGGGCTTTCTTCTCGTATCAAACTTAGTGTTGTGGGCATTTTCAAAGCGAGGCTAGAGGTCAGGGAGTAGACCCGACACACACCCCAAAATTCGGTGAATTTAATGCATGATTTACACGGCGCGTGGTGATAAATGGGAAAAAATATATTCATTGAAAAAAAAGCCCGGACTTATAAAAACTGTCAGCTATGCTCTTGAATCATTCCGGAACTAAAAATGCTAGAGAGACGCGGTTTGTACCTGAGTCATCCTTGCATGTCCCTGCATCCGAATTTCTAAGTTTTAGGGCGGCTTCCGGACTTCTTGATAACGAAAATGACAAGTAGGCGGCTGTGCTCCGAAGCTAACTCAACAAGCCTACCTATGGGATTTTTGTGCACAGAAAAAAACACAAGTTACAACTGGTCAATTCGACCCCAAATACTTGCTCAATCTAAACAAGTTTTACACCATTGGATAGATATGATCAAGGGCTTTCTTCTCGTATCAAACTTAGTGTTGTGGGCATTTTCAAAGCGAGGCTAGAGGTCAGGGAGTAGACCCGACACACACCCCAAAATTCGGTGAATTTAATGCATGATTTACACGGCGCGTGGTGATAAATGGGAAAAAATATATTCATTGAAAAAAAAGCCCGGACTTATAAAAACTGTCAGCTATGCTCTTGAATCATTCCGGAACTAAAAATGCTAGAGAGACGCGGTTTGTACCTGAGTCATCCTTGCATGTCCCTGCATCCGAATTTCTAAGTTTTAGGGCGGCTTCCGGACTTCTTGATAACGAAAATGACAAGTAGGCGGCTGTGCTCCGAAGCTAACTCAACAAGCCTACCTATGGGATTTTTGTGCACAGAAAAAAACACAAGTTACAACTGGTCAATTCGACCCCAAATACTTGCTCAATCTAAACAAGTTTTACACCATTGGATAGATATGATCAAGGGCTTTCTTCTCGTATCAAACTTAGTGTTGTGGGCATTTTCAAAGCGAGGCTAGAGGTCAGGGAGTAGACCCGACACACACCCCAAAATTCGGTGAATTTAATGCATGATTTACACGGCGCGTGGTGATAAATGGGAAAAAATATATTCATTGAAAAAAAAGCCCGGACTTATAAAAACTGTCAGCTATGCTCTTGAATCATTCCGGAACTAAAAATGCTAGAGAGACGCGGTTTGTACCTGAGTCATCCTTGCATGTCCCTGCATCCGAATTTCTAAGTTTTAGGGCGGCTTCCGGACTTCTTGATAACGAAAATGACAAGTAGGCGGCTGTGCTCCGAAGCTAACTCAACAAGCCTACCTATGGGATTTTTGTGCACAGAAAAAAACACAAGTTACAACTGGTCAATTCGACCCCAAATACTTGCTCAATCTAAACAAGTTTTACACCATTGGATAGATATGATCAAGGGCTTTCTTCTCGTATCAAACTTAGTGTTGTGGGCATTTTCAAAGCGAGGCTAGAGGTCAGGGAGTAGACCCGACACACACCCCAAAATTCGGTGAATTTAATGCATGATTTACACGGCGCGTGGTGATAAATGGGAAAAAATATATTCATTGAAAAAAAAGCCCGGACTTATAAAAACTGTCAGCTATGCTCTTGAATCATTCCGGAACTAAAAATGCTAGAGAGACGCGGTTTGTACCTGAGTCATCCTTGCATGTCCCTGCATCCGAATTTCTAAGTTTTAGGGCGGCTTCCGGACTTCTTGATAACGAAAATGACAAGTAGGCGGCTGTGCTCCGAAGCTAACTCAACAAGCCTACCTATGGGATTTTTGTGCACAGAAAAAAACACAAGTTACAACTGGTCAATTCGACCCCAAATACTTGCTCAATCTAAACAAGTTTTACACCATTGGATAGATATGATCAAGGGCTTTCTTCTCGTATCAAACTTAGTGTTGTGGGCATTTTCAAAGCGAGGCTAGAGGTCAGGGAGTAGACCCGACACACACCCCAAAATTCGGTGAATTTAATGCATGATTTACACGGCGCGTGGTGATAAATGGGAAAAAATATATTCATTGAAAAAAAAGCCCGGACTTATAAAAACTGTCAGCTATGCTCTTGAATCATTCCGGAACTAAAAATGCTAGAGAGACGCGGTTTGTACCTGAGTCATCCTTGCATGTCCCTGCATCCGAATTTCTAAGTTTTAGGGCGGCTTCCGGACTTCTTGATAACGAAAATGACAAGTAGGCGGCTGTGCTCCGAAGCTAACTCAACAAGCCTACCTATGGGATTTTTGTGCACAGAAAAAAACACAAGTTACAACTGGTCAATTCGACCCCAAATACTTGCTCAATCTAAACAAGTTTTACACCATTGGATAGATATGATCAAGGGCTTTCTTCTCGTATCAAACTTAGTGTTGTGGGCATTTTCAAAGCGAGGCTAGAGGTCAGGGAGTAGACCCGACACACACCCCAAAATTCGGTGAATTTAATGCATGATTTACACGGCGCGTGGTGATAAATGGGAAAAAATATATTCATTGAAAAAAAAGCCCGGACTTATAAAAACTGTCAGCTATGCTCTTGAATCATTCCGGAACTAAAAATGCTAGAGAGACGCGGTTTGTACCTGAGTCATCCTTGCATGTCCCTGCATCCGAATTTCTAAGTTTTAGGGCGGCTTCCGGACTTCTTGATAACGAAAATGACAAGTAGGCAGCTGTGCTCCGAAGCTAACTCAACAAGCCTACCTATGGGATTTTTGTGCACAGAAAAAAACACAAGTTACAACTGGTCAATTCGACCCCAAATACTTGCTCAATCTAAACAAGTTTTACACCATTGGATAGATATGATCAAGGGCTTTCTTCTCGTATCAAACTTAGTGTTGTGGGCATTTTCAAAGCGAGGCTAGAGGTCAGGGAGTAGACCCGACACACACCCCAAAATTCGGTGAATTTAATGCATGATTTACACGGCGCGTGGTGATAAATGGGAAAAAATATATTCATTGAAAAAAAAGCCCGGACTTATAAAAACTGTCAGCTATGCTCTTGAATCATTCCGGAACTAAAAATGCTAGAGAGACGCGGTTTGTACCTGAGTCATCCTTGCATGTCCCTGCATCCGAATTTCGAAGTTTTAGGGCGGCTTCCGGACTTCTTGATAACGAAAATGACAAGTAGGCAGCTGTGCTCCGAAGCTAACTCAACAAGCCTACCTATGGGATTTTTGTGCACAGAAAAAAACACAAGTTACAACTGGTCAATTCGACCCCAAATACTTGCTCAATCTAAACAAGTTTTACACCATTGGATAGATATGATCAAGGGCTTTCTTCTCGTATCAAACTTAGTGTTGTGGGCATTTTCAAAGCGAGGCTAGAGGTCAGGGAGTAGACCCGACACACACCCCAAAATTCGGTGAATTTAATGCATGATTTACACGGCGCGTGGTGATAAATGGGAAAAAATATATTCATTGAAAAAAAAGCCCGGACTTATAAAAACTGTCAGCTATGCTCTTGAATCATTCCGGAACTAAAAATGCTAGAGAGACGCGGTTTGTACCTGAGTCATCCTTGCATGTCCCTGCATCCGAATTTCTAAGTTTTAGGGCGGCTTCCGGACTTCTTGATAACGAAAATGACAAGTAGGCAGCTGTGCTCCGAAGCTAACTCAACAAGCCTACCTATGGGATTTTTGTGCACAGAAAAAAAA
>NW_022985788.1:0-24688 GCF_902459465.1 Asterias rubens
TGACGTTGTGGTTGTGTGGAAGCTGCTCAACTTTTTGCAGCTGTTTTCGACTGCTTTGAGCATTACTAGTATAATAATAATAATAATATAGAAGTCTTACATAGTACATGTATCTACCAACAAGGTACTCAAGGCGCTTAGTATATACATTTATACAGAATGAGAGGTTATTGAAAGGTACGAATTTTGAGACCCAATTGTGTAGCACCTTATTTATAAGAACAAGTTTCAACATGTGGGTTCAATAACTAATAGCGCAAGGTGTTGCTTATTTAGAATTTTTATGGTCTTGGCTCACAAGGTGCTACAGCCAGGAACACCGGGGCGAACCCCTTCTCTCTTTGATAAGTGCACTGGGTTCTTTTACATGCGTTACACAACACATGGGACCAACGGCTTTACGTCCCATCCTTAGGACGAAGCAATGGTTAAGAGTCTGGCTTAAGGTCACTGCTGATTCAGGCCACTATGGTCTCTAAAGTATTCTAACACTAAAAACCTGTGCCATTATTCTAGAACATGGTAGTTTCATAACAAAAAAAGAGTATAATCGTCACCTGCTCGGTTCCTCAACCCCCGCCCCCCCCCCCTCTAAAAAGAAAAGAAACATCACATAAACATGTGCCATCATTTTCATTTTGCTTGAATTGTTTAAATCAAGTCTTTTGAGATGACTAGAATGCCCCCCTCAAATGGTAAAAGCCTTATTAAATTGTTGCTGCAGATGAAGACACACAACAACACACCTCTTTTACAAGATATTGTTTATTTTTGTTTAGCTACAGACGGATGCCATTGTCAGATAAAGTCTACCTCTTCAATAGTAGATGCATGATGCACATGCTACCCAGTGTCAAAGTACAGCAAGGTCTTCCCCATCAACAGGTAAGAACCAGTTTTAACATGTGGGTTCATTAACTAATAGTTTAAAGTGTTGCTTTTTTAGACTTTTTATAATCTTGGCTCAACAAAAACCACGGACAAAAAGGTTTTATAAACATACCAGCTAAAGAATCGGGCTTTCATCGTCATTAGTTGAATTTAATTATATGCACCAACATTAATTTGAGATTTTGGACAGCTCAATTTTTTTTTTTTACCAATTTGATTGAGCTTTACTCAATTGTATGTAATTATTACACATGACACTTATGTCCAATAAGCTTCTCTCCACCCAGGGGTAAATGGTACCTGTGAGGGCAGAGTTGGTTCTTGTGATTGATTAGCTTAGTATTTGGCAGCACAGGCTGTATACTTCCCAGGGAGCTGAGATAGTTTAAGGAATTATTTATGGCCAAGTGACCAGGGGTAATAATGTTGAAGCGCCATGAGCGCCACTATGTGACCGACCCGAGCGCTGAATAAAAAGCCTTTATTATTATTATTACTATTAAAAATGTTGAAGTTGATCTTTAATGGTAAATGTTCAAACTGCCCTTGTACTTTATTACTTGCTCTTACTTCAAAGCTTAATAAGAGTTATTGTATTTTCTGTTTGCATTGATAGCTGGGGCAGTCATCAGACAGCGAGGGTTGTCAGCTCCACAGAGATTTACTCATCAACCACGTAGATGTCAGAGACCTGCAGTTGATGAGTTTCCTAACCGTTAACATTGAATCAGGTAAATAAACTGCTCTAAAAGGTTGCGGAAACTATTCTGCACATTACGAAAGCTGATGGATCAATCATGAATCTATCCCAGTTTTGTTTTCTTAATTTTTTCACTTCTTTGTCTTGATAGTTTATGCAATAGACCGATCCATTAGGCTCCGCTTTCATTGAAAACATTCCGCTCACCTGGCTGTTAAATATATCTACACAAACTGAAATAATAACAACTTTTCTGGGGGGGGGGGGGGTTGGGAAGTAAATAATTTGAAAACAAAATTTACACATATCTCAACATAATGGCTGTTCCTTCAAATGCCTACATCTCGTTGTTCGATCTCGATCATTTTTATCTTTTGTTAGTACATGAAAAACTAAAATTACATTGTTTAATGTCACAGTCTAAATATACCCTAATAATAAACATATGTTTGTCTTAATATGTAGATGGTGTCTACCTGTCACACATTTCCGAGACCTGCAACTGCGTGTAGTCAGCCCACTGTCTACATATCACCTGTTTATATGTGTCAGGGTTATGCAAGAGGAAGGTAAAATACCTGTGGTTGTTTTACACTAACATCAAGGGTGGTCTGTTTTGATAAGTAAAAGATCTGGAATGTACTGTACACCATGCCTGACCTAAAACAAATTTACAAAATTTAGTTCAGGCAAATCAGATCCAATTTATTTAAGGTACACTTTGGCAAAATTGATCTGAAAATTTAAATGATGTATAAATGCAGTAATCATTAATGGATCACCATATTTTGATGACAATGGCCAAATTAAACGCCCCTAGTTATGGTTAGTTCATTTAATAATAATACATTATAATAACAAATATAATAATGTGCCATGTCTGTCTAAAAGACACTCCTGGCGCAGGAGAGATGCAGAAGCAAGATTGCAATGAGCTACATTGTTAAGCATAAATAGAAGTTTTTGACTTCCTTTTCTGTGTCCCGTTACATCTTAGGACACCTCAATGTTTTCATCTCACAGCATAAAAAAGCTGATATCCTAAAACTTAGAGAGTGTAGCAAATAACTCTCATTACAATCTTGAAAGCTTCAGAGTTTGAGAGAAAAAGTAATTTTTATTATTTAAACCTCACAGTCTTCAAGGCATTATATATGAAGGAATCCTAAATGAGCAACCAGCTTGTTGATTTCATTTGTAAGTAGATTTGTTAATTATTTAATGTCGGAGGCAGATGTTATCTAACATTCAAGTAAATGTTCTTGTAAAAAGTAAGTGTACAATTTGCAAGCAAGCACACAATTTGTGTGTTTTTAACTCACAAAGTTGGAGAAAAATGTACTGTTTCTCGGGGTGGAATACTTCCCGAAAGAGTGGCTTTAAGATTTCAGAAAGATAGTGGGTCTGGTATAGACTTTTGTTACCAGGAGGAAAAAACCTTATCTTAAAATTAAATTTCTTGCAAGGTACACTTATTTACTCCACAACTTAAAGCTTCACAAAATTTTAAAGTAAACTCATACATGTAGGTCAATAATTATAAGTAGCCATAATCTTTTCTCTTAATGTTGTTGACTTAAAGACACTGGACACTCGTGGTAATTACTCAACATAATTGTTAGAATAAAAACTTACTTGGTTACGAGCATGGGAGTGCTGTTGATAGTATACAACGTTTTGAGAAACGGCTCCCTCTGAAGTGACATAGTTTTTGAGAAAGAGGTAATATCTCACTCAAATCTTACGCAAGGTGTACAGTGCCTTTAAGAGGTATTATTTGCATAGTGGACAAAGATCTTAAAAGCAAATTATTATTTGATATTAATGAAAAACTAGACATTTAAATAAAAATGTCCTTCACAAGTTTTGCCTAATAATTTATGTGACTGGCTGACGAAACCCTAATCTCTGAGCCAATAAGTATTTTGATATTTTCTTGATAAATTATTTAATTGACCAAGTGTAAAAAACATGATTTAAAACCAAAAACCCAATACCAGACATTGTAGTTTCTATACAGGAATACCTGATACGATGACAGAACTGTTGCACAATAATCAATTGGGCAAAAAAACATTCCTCATAGTAAAAAGTGTTACTAGCATACAATCTGTTGCAAACGATTTTTCTACGATTTCTGGTATTTGGATTTTAAAACTTTCATAGAGGTGCTTAAAGCCCAAAAGTAGCTAAGCACAAACATAAATATGCTTGCCAAAATATGGTTACCAGCCTAACTACCTTGCTATGTGAAAAATGTGTGACTGGTATGGTATCCTGCTCCTTTCTGCTGAGCTGAAAACTGCTAAGCAATATTTTCAGCTGAAGCAGCTCTGTGAAGATTACTTTGTTGTGCTTAGCTACAAGAAGGGTCATGACAGTGCATAAAACAGCACTCTGCAAAAGATTCAAAGTTGTTGCAAAGAAAAACAATTTAAAACAATTGTCTTACGCTGATAATGTTAAGATACTTTGTTTACATTATAATATACTCTTTGAAGTTTGAGTTGTCAAATAAAATGATTCTATAAATGAAAAAAAAAAATCTCTCTATTTCCTAAATGTGCTATTGTTTTACATAAAATGTGTTGTGGATTATAAGTATTAAAAGTAACTTAAAAGTATTTAACTAAAAAGTATCATACCACACTTTTAATATGAAAAACCCCTACCGTCAAATTACATCTAAGAACCTCCACTTTAATAGAAATAGTTCCACCCCATTAAATACTTTGAATAAAAAGTACTACACCACACCTTTAATGCAAAAAAAAAACCTTCCGTTAAATTACATCTAAGAATAATTACTTTACTAGAAAAAGTTCCACCCCATTAAATACTTTAATTAAAAGGTACCATACCACATCTTTAATACGAAAAACCCCCATGCCGATCAAAATGCCAAATTTCGTTGCCAAACGCGACCAATCATTGACTCCGGACCAACATACATTTGGTATATTAAATCAACGTACAATAATCACGATGGATCTTTGCGTGAATTAATGGCAGGAGATCATTCAATTGCGTTTTGTGATAACAGTAAAACAATGACAATGCAGAGATTGACAATGAGAGAAAACAGCACTGCAGTGAAATGTATGGTGTTCAGAGGAGCCATGTCATTTACTGGGGAGACTGTTAAAGGCTTGTTACTTGTTCATCAGAATGAAGTAACCACAGGCGTGGTGTCGACATCTCAAATGGCAGTGACCACTTCCCATCCACTTTCTTGCAAGGTACACTTATTTACTCCACAACTTAAAGCTTCACAAAATTTTAAAGTAAACTCATACATGTAGGTCAATAATTATAAGTAGCCATAATCTTTTCTCTTAATGTTGTTGACTTAAAGACACTGGACACTCGTGGTAATTACTCAACATAATTGTTAGAATAAAAACTTACTTGGTTACGAGCATGGGAGTGCTGTTGATAGTATACAACGTTTTGAGAAACGGCTCCCTCTGAAGTGACATAGTTTTTGAGAAAGAGGTAATATCTCACTCAAATCTTACGCAAGGTGTACAGTGCCTTTAAGAGGTATTATTTGCATAGTGGACAAAGATCTTAAAAGCAAATTATTATTTGATATTAATGAAAAACTAGACATTTAAATAAAAATGTCCTTCACAAGTTTTGCCTAATAATTTATGTGACTGGCTGACGAAACCCTAATCTCTGAGCCAATAAGTATTTTGATATTTTCTTGATAAATTATTTAATTGACCAAGTGTAAAAAACATGATTTAAAACCAAAAACCCAATACCAGACATTGTAGTTTCTATACAGGAATACCTGATACGATGACAGAACTGTTGCACAATAATCAATTGGGCAAAAAAACATTCCTCATAGTAAAAAGTGTTACTAGCATACAATCTGTTGCAAACGATTTTTCTACGATTTCTGGTATTTGTTGTGCTTAGCTACCACATCTTTAATACGAAAAACCCCCATGCCGATCAAAATGCCAAATTTCGTTGCCAAACGCGACCAATCATTGACTCCGGACCAACATACATTTGGTATATTAAATCAACGTACAATAATCACGATGGATCTTTGCGTGAATTAATGGCAGGAGATCATTCAATTGCGTTTTGTGATAACAGTAAAACAATGACAATGCAGAGATTGACAATGAGAGAAAACAGCACTGCAGTGAAATGTATGGTGTTCAGAGGAGCCATGTCATTTACTGGGGAGACTGTTAAAGGCTTGTTACTTGTTCATCAGAATGAAGTAACCACAGGCGTGGTGTCGACATCTCAAATGGCAGTGACCACTTCCCATCCACTTACCAGCTACCCTGCAATCAGCAACACCGAACCCGTACCGAGAGATCGACCAGACGGACAGTCTACCCCACCTGCACCCCAGACCCCATCCCATATACCGACCAAGAAGCAAGATCCCGGTCCTGACAGTAAGAACCCTTCTTCAGGATCTACGGACTCTACAGTCACCTTAGTAGGATGGTTTCTAGCTGCTGTCTCCACCTTGCTCTTCCTCGCGTCACTCCTGTACATTATCTTGACGAAAAGAAGATCCAAAGTCGTGACTTGCAAAACACGTCTCAAGATCATTATTCAGTACAATTCAAACAAACTTGCTCAACCAAAAATGGAGGCGGGGGTGGCGTGCACAGTTAATGTCCAAATTTTGTCTATAATTTCAAGGTTTAATACTTTGGGGGCGTTTTACATTCAACCTAATACAAGGAAGGAAGCGAAAGAAATACAAGGGAAAAACACAGAAAAGTCTGTTGGGAAAAAAAGCTTTCTTTGCCAAAGCTGTACTTTCTGAAGTCATTTGCATGTTGTGGTTATATGAAGCTGGTTGTCATTTCCAAGTTTAGTTTGAAGTTGCCGAGTGAGTCGCTCATTCATACAGGTATCAACAGATACAATGTTTCTGCTCATTCTTGTTATGACTTAATCGATATGGGTGTTGGGTGAGGACTCACTTTTCCAGACTCACCCAGTTGACACCCTCGCCTTGAAAGGAAGTGATGTAAAATTGAGCTGCACGCTCCAGAATGTATGGTGTAATGTAAAAAGCTCTTTACCACATGTATTGGAAACTTAAAACAACAGTAGAATCCCCTGCAAATATCTGATTGGACCAGTGTGTGCAACAATAAAGAGAGGTACACGATCACGTTACAAGGCTGTACATGGACTTTTCACATTACCAATCTACAACCGATTGACGAGGGATTTTACAGCTGTTATATCTTCAAATTACAGCCTGTAGTACAACTCGAAGATTCCAATGTGGCTAGACTGGTAGTTGGTCCGATCGGCACAACTGTCACACTGTCTCAGATTGAGGGAAAAGTGGATCAAAATGCAAAATTTCGTTGCCAAACGCGACCAATCATTGACTCCGGACTAACATACAAATGGTATATTAAATCAACGTACTACAATAATCACGATGTATCTTGGCGTGAATTAATGGCAGAAGATCGTTTAACTGCGTTTCGTGATAACAATAAAACATTAACCATGGAGAGATTGACAATGAGAGACAACGGCACTGCAGTGAAATGTATGGTGTTCAGCGGAGCCACGTCAGTTACTGGAAATACTACCAGTGGCGTGTTACTTGTTCATCGTGACGAAGTAACCACAGATGAGGTATCGACATCTCAAATGGCAGTGACCACTTCCCATCCACCTACCAGATACCCTGCAATCAGCAGCACCGATTCCGTACCGAGAGATCGACCGTACCGACAGTCTACAACATCTGCACCCGATACCCCATCCACTCTACCGACCAAGAAGCAAGATCCCGATCCTGACAGTAAGAACCCTTCTTCAGGATCTACGGACTCTACAGTCATCTTAGTAGGGTGGCCACTAGCTGCTGTCGCCATCTTGCTGCTCATCGCGTCACTCCTGTACATTATCGTGACGAAAAGAAGATCCAAAGCCAATCCTAATTCAACCCGTGATGGTTCAAACAGCTCCAGATGAAGATGCAAATGCGTATGAGGAAATGGAAACCCAACTACACGGGCAAGCTGCTTCTACTGGCCATAAAGAAACCTTACCATCCAGCTACCAAGATCTTATGATTCAAGTAGTCTATGACCCTTTTAAAAACCACGGCTTCGGCTTTTGATTCGGCTCGGGCTAGCTTGGCCCCGCGGTTGTTTGGACAATTGCGCATGCATTGCGTACACGCGCCAGGGTCTCAGACGAGAGCACGGAGCCTGAAGCCGAATCCAAAGCAGAAGCCGCGGTTTCGAAAAGGGCATGTGTTCTTTAAATGGACGTCATCTTTTGCACGTTTGAAGGAATAAATCGTTCAAGCAATTGTATAGTTTTAACGTCTGCAATTCCTATATCCTTGACTTTTTCCAAGAGTTTGAAATAATATGTATTTATCCGGAGGATTGCGCTGATATAAAAATGTATAACCGATGAGCTTCAAAACTGAAATTTATTCAAGAAATCACCACAATACAAGGAAGGACAATTAATGACTAAAATTGGTGACAGTAATACTTATTTTTAATAGGACAATGAACCATTGAATACAACAACATTGGGATATCAAGCATTATTTTTGTTGAAATTGTTTGTACATTGTAGTTCCCGCTGACTCAGCGCGTAGTTTCTAGTGTCTACCATCCTTTTATTACACTTTTTTCTAATGCAAGTTTACTCCACAAGACTTACTTTTTAATAAATAAATAGTAAACTGGCGGGATACAACCACCTGTTAATCTCTGAAAAGAGCCGGTTTGGTCACGACGTTTCGATACTACACACTGCTCGTCTTCAAAAGAATCAAGTTGTCCGATCTTGTGTTATATAATTATAGGGTTTTCTAATTAACCTCAGAATATTATGATTTGACGTTTTAATGTAATACCGTAATCACCATTGTTGAATTAATCCCCAGTTAATAACTGCGCCATAATTGCTTTTTTGAGATTATTGTAGAACGGCTACTTCAGGGGGCTATAATTGTAATGATCGGCTGTTAACCCAAATTAAATGCCATCAGGGCAAAAATTTAATAGAGCTGCTTAGGCATAACTTAATTATTGATTAAAGGCAGTGGATACCTTTGGTGTGGTCAAAGACCAGCCCTCTCACATTGGCCGTCCAAGTTACGAGAGAATAATGGAAGAAAACGCCCGTGTTGCACAAGTTGTACGGTGCTTCCAGGTGCTTGATTTCGAGACCTCAATTCTAAAACTGAGGTCTCGAAATCAAATTCGTGGACAATTACTTCTTTCTCGAAAACTATGTCACTTCAGAGGGAGCCGTTTCTCACAATGTTTTATACTATCAACCTCTTCCCATTACTCATTAACAAGTAAGGTTTTATGATAATAATTATTTTGAGTAATTACCAATAGTGTCCACTGCCTTTAATACTTTGAAGTTCACTGCTGTAAGAAGAAATACCAGTCACAAATTGTACTTTTTAATTTGGCGGGTAACCTTATTCTGGTAAGCTGCTTAACTATTTTTTTTTCTGCTGGAGCAGATCGATGAAATTGGGATCAGGGCGCATAAAGAGCCAATAATTAATTCACACGACGGCTCTTGGAGTATAGCGCCCTCTATTGTCGGTAACAGAAAACCGTGGTTTAGCTTAAAAGATGGCGGCGCCCTTAAACCGAATTATTGCCAACAACAACCTACTGTACTGGTACTGTACATTCACATTGGACTGCAGCAATAGCCACATTATCTGAAATTGTGGTTTATCTACAGATACGTTCCCCAGCCCCCTGTAGACCACACCTCAGTGGAAACATGAACTCAGGCAAGTAAATAGATTAGAAGTGAATTATTCCTCGTAAGAACTCTTTGAAAGTTTGAATTAATTGTCACGATCGATTGTTGTCATGGTCATGACATAATATTAATAATGATGATAATGGCATGATTGATGATGGTTGTTGAATTGAAATTTGAACACTGTTGAATGGAATTTACTTTATTTTTCCTCCACTTCAAGTTCACACTTCCATCCACCAGATCAAAATAAATTAATTTCTTTCTAAAGTCATCAATCAATACAACACAGACCCAGTGTAACTGGGGCGCTGTATTCCTTTTTTTAGAAATTTTGACATTATCGGTCATTGTACGTGTATTTGTACTATTGTTTGTAGGCCTAAGCCTATTCGGATAACTTTCCGTATGGCGCCATCACTTTTTCACTCATTTTTACAAAAAGGGATATCTTATTATTGAGGTAAATTAGATACTACAGTGTAGTATTATTTAATTCATACCGAATGAAAAAGTGGTGGCGCCATACGGAAACCTTTCCGCCTATTTTTCCGCCTTTTTCGAAATTAATGTTAAAATTTCGAAAAAGGAATCAGTGCCCCAGTTAATACATGGGTCATTCCGTGTCAAATCAACCAGTTTTCAGAAAAGTTCCCAGGTGACCCTCTCAGATTTTGATGAAACTTCATCAGAATGATTGGATGTGGCTCAAATGAACACATACAAAAAAGCTAAGTCATACTCCATGTCGTTTTCGAGATATGACCCATTGAAATTTGGTCAAGGCGGCCATTTTGTGCTCGCGCAAGACGCGAAAAGTGATTTTTGTGATAATTTCCAACTTTGAAAGCTCATCATTTAGTTATTGTACCAGGTAGAGAGCTCAAACTTGGTATTCCATCTTACTTCTTGCCAAATTTCATGAATCTGCACTCAATTTAAGAGTATCTCCTTTAATTTTCTAGTTATGGTCACCTAAAGTAGGCACTTTAATCAGCCGAAAGTGTTTTTTGTGATAATTGGGGTCACCCTGTGCCCACATGAGGGGTCAAATGAAACCTATATTCCCCAGTTATTATCTATGGGTGCATGTCTTTACCCATAAGCAATTATAAGCTCACCAATGCATTCATTCAGAAATAGCATGGACCCAAAGTTGGTTCCAGCCAGAAAAAGGTCAAAAAGACCCCGCCCGTCTTGACCCCGGTTGACCCCGCGATCAATTGAAACATTTTTTGAAATTGATACCAGTTAAACATATATATTATATCTACTTATATACCAATTTTCAGCTTTGGCACTCAACTCCTTCATGGTGTGGTGGCAATTTGAATATTATATGTTTTTGGCACATTTTATGGTAATATCATACAGTATACATGTACATGTACATTCATGTACACATACAACACATGGTAATAAATGTTTGAAGCTTGTGTAACTTATTTTTTCTGGCTAGCAAAAAGTAACACCAATGCATTGGCATCTGTGGTGTCTGCATTATACACAAGTACATATTTTGTTTGAGAAAGTAGTGTTTGCATGTGATACACATTAGAGAAGTATTGTTCTAAAAAAGTAGTGTATGGAAAGTAATACCAGCGTTTATGCAAATGAGGTACCCATGTGATTGGAAAGTTTAACCAGCATAAACATGTATATAGCATGGAGGAAACAAAGGGGACTGGGGTTGGGTATAAACCAGAGAAGAATATGACAGACAGTGAGTGTTAAGTACTGGCAGATTTAATTTGTATTGTGTGGTTTGATCCATTTTTCAAGTGAAACTCCACACGGTATACTGGGGTATGGTTCCATACTGGGGTATTGTTCCAATATTTTGTGTGTGTTTAGGAGATTTTTGCAGCACTTTGAGGTACCTGTCTTAAATTATTTATTGCAGTTGAAAACATGCATCATCAACCCATTTCTAAAAACAATAACACAAATAAACTTACTTTTTTGCTAGCCAGAACAAAAACAGTTACACAAGCTTCAAACATATTATTACCATGTATTGTACATGTGTACATGAATGTACATGTACATTGTATACTGTATGATATTACCATAAAATGTGCCAAAAACATATAATATTCAAATTGCCACCACACCATGAAGGAGTTGAGTGCCAAAGCTGAAAATTGGTGTATAAGTAGATATAATATATATGTTTAACTGGTATCAATTTCAAAAAGTGTTTCAATTGATCGCGGGGTCAACCGGGGTCAAGACGGGCGGGGTCTTTTTGACCTTTTTCTGGCTGGAACCAACTTTGGGTCCATGCTATTTCTAAAAGAATGCATTGGTGAGCTTATAATTGCTTATGGGTAAAGACATGCACCCATAGATAATAACTAGGGAATATAGGTTTCATTTGACCCCTCATGTGGGCACAGGGTGACCCCAATTATCACAAAAAACATTTTCGGCTGATTAAAGTGCCTACTTTGGGTGACCATAACTAGAAAATTAAAGGAGATACATTTAAATTGAGTGCAGATTCATGAAATTTGGCAAAAAGTAAGATGGAATACAAAGTTTGAGCTCTCTACCTGGTACAAAATCTAAATTATGAGTTTTCAAAGTCGGAAATTATCACAAAAACCACATTTTGCGACTCGAGCGCGCACAAAATGGCCGCCTCGACCAAATTTCAAAGGATCATATCTCGAAAACGACATGGAGTATGACTTAGCTTTTTTGTATGTGTTCATTTGAGCCACATCCAATCATTCTGGTGAAGTTTCATCAAAATCTGAGGGGGTCACCTGGGGACCACTGGTTGATTTGACATGGAATGACCCACATCCGTTTCCCTGCCACCACTTTTCATGCAGAAAATTGTAATTTTTGACGATGTTTTTTAATTTCACTCAACAAAAAGGAAATACAAGCATTATGAATGTATATTGAGTAGGTTGGGGAAAGCTTTAGTTGTACAGTACACAGGAAACTTCAGTTTTGGCTGGCTAACGGTCATAAAACTTTCACTCATCAACGCTGATTTGAAAAACGTAAAGCGTTAAGAAGGCCCTAAATAATTATGTGACCCCTACATAAGGCTCACAGGGGAGCCTTATAGTTTCTAGAAGTAGGCCTACATTATCTCATTGAGGTAGGCCTAATTAGACTTGATATTATTTCATATTGAATGAAAAAGTGGTGGCGTGTGATACAGAAACTTTTCCCTATACAATCATCTAGGCCTACAAGTCAACTCTTCTACCCTTTCTACTGAACACAGACTCAGAACATGGTCCATCATGAAGTTTTTCACTGATTAAATTGAGATACAAAAAACCTAAAGTTTATTCTGGCTTTTAAATAAAGAATTAAAAACAAAATTAAGGAACATTGAAAAATGTACCAATACGATCGAGTGACTCAATCGCTCAACGTTTTGTGTAACTGTAAAATATGTAGACCATGGATATCCAAGTAGGAACCTTCAGCTTTTCAGTTTCAGGAGGTGAAATAATTTTTTAATGGAAAACCAACTTTTCATGCTGAGATGCTACCCAAGTTATTATGAAACACCCCCCAAAAAGTTCACACTAAAACAGAAATGAATATATTCTAGGCATTGCATGGCAAGCCGACTACCTTGCTCTAGTCATCGTCAGGAGACTGGAGTTAATAATTTGACATTAATCAATGTGATCACTTTCTTCTTTTGCAGCTTGTGGGTTTGAAAGCAGAGTTATTCCTGAAACAAGAGGCACTCGGCAAAGAACAACTTCAAGAGAACTCTACTACAGTCAAGGCTAAACCTGTTCCTAAGGTAGGCTGGACCTTGGATGAACTGAAATGAGACTCTGTCTGAAAAGGTGGTTATTTACCATGTTCACCTATGTTTGACACCCCCATGGAAGTGTCGTGGCCAAGCAGTACAGAGCACTGAATTCAAACTTTGTTGTTTCTGATCAGCAGAGTGTGGGTTTGAATCCCTAGCCGCGACCCTTGTGTTCTTAAACAAGACACTTCACCATTGCTTCGTCCTTCGAAAGGGGCGTAAAGCTGTTGGTCCCATGTGTTGTGTAACGCATGTAAAAGAACCAATTGCACTTGTCGCACTTTTTTATCGCAAATAATATGAGTAAAACCTGAGTCACAAAAATAATCTTCGTCTCAGTGAAAATTATTTCAGCATGTAAAAACGTATTAAAAACCAGTTATGATAAAAATGCAATTTTGCTGTAAAAAGTGTAAAAAGTATTAAAATACTTTTTACGGCAAAAACTGAGACAAACATTATTTTTTTGTGGCATTGTTTTACTCATTTCTCTAAAACTGCAGAACCTCAGCAAGTTAGTAATTATTTTAAGGAAATCTTTCTACTATCATTATCTTCAAACGGTGTATGTAAGTTAATCTAAATCTGTGGATTTCGTGTTTTGTGTTACAAAAAGTACCCAGACCCTTTAAGCAATCAAACTCAAGTTAAAGGCAGTGGACACTATTGGTAATTACTCAAAATAACTATTAGCGTAAAACCTCTCTTGGTGACGAGTAATGGGGAGAGGTTGATGGTATAAAACATTGTGAGAAATGGCTCCCTCTGAAATGCCATAGTTTTCGAGAAAGAAGTAATTTTCCACGAATTTGATTTCGAGACCTCAAGTTTAGAACTTGAGGTCTCAAAATCAACTATCTAAATGCACACAACTTCGTGTGACAAGGGTGTTTTTTCTTTCATTATTATCTCGCAACTTCGACGACCGATTGATATCAAATTTTCACAGGTTTGTTATTTTATGCATGTTGAGATACACCAACTGTGAAGGCTAGTTTTTGACAATTGCCAATAGTGTCCACTGTCTTTAACATTTCAAGTTCCAATCAAAATTATTCAAAACTTTACCCTGTCAGTTTCCTTGTGGTTATTGGTTTTTTTTTTTTTTTTTCAGAAAGCAAGTATCTGGACCAAGAAGAATGACGGAGTTCAGTCCCGAGCTGAGAAGGATAAAGTCCTTACATCAGAAGAAGAAAATGCATTGGATAAATCAAGGTAAATAATGTAAGATGCATGTTTCATTCCCTAAAAAAGTTTTGAAGGTAGTGCATTTTGCTCCACCAGCCATGCTCCTAGTGGATGATCCTTACAGACTTTGAAGGGGGTAACCCTGTTTCAGCCCTAGGAGTAGGTGGCTCCTAGTGGTTGACACCCATGCCTACATCCTTAGGGACTGTGAAGGGGGTAACCCTGTTTCAGCCCTAGGAGTAGGTGGCTCCTAGTGGATGGTACCCATGCCTACATCCTTAGGGACTGTGAAGGGGGTAACCCTGTTTCAGCCCTAGGAGTAGGTGGCTCCTAGTGGTTGATACCCATGCCTACATCCTTAGGGACTGTGAAGGGGGTAACCCTGTTTCAGCCCTAGGAGTAGGTGGCTCCTAGTGGATGATACCCATGCCTACATCCTTAGGGACTGTGAAGGGGGTAACCCTGTTTCAGCCCTAGGAGTAGGTGGCTCCTAGTGGATGATACCCATGCCTACATCCTTAGGGACTGTGAAGGGGGTAACCCTGTTTCAGCCCTAGGAGTAGGTGGCTCCTAGTGGATGATACCCATGCCTACATCCTTACGGACTGTGAAGGGGGTAACCCTGTTTCAGCCCTAGGAGTAGGTGGCTCCTAGTGGATGATACCCATGCCTACATCCTTAGGGACTGTGAAGGGGGTAACCCTGTTTCAGCCCTAGGAGTAGGTGGCTCCTAGTGGATGATACCCATGCCTACATCCTTACAGACTGTAAAGGGGGTAACCCTGTTTCAGCCCTAGGAGTAGGTGGCTCCTAGTGGATGATACCCATGCCTACATCCTTAGGGACTGTGAAGGGGGTAACCCTGCTTCAGCCCTAGGAGTAGGTGGCTCCTAGTGGATGATACCCATGCCTACATCCTTAGGGACTGTGAAGGGGGTAACCCTGTTTCAGCCCTAGGAGTAGGTGGCTCCTAGTGGATGGTACCCATGCCTACATCCTTATGGACTGTGAAGTGGGTTTCCTGTTTCAGCCCTAGGAGTAGGCGGCTCCTAGTGGATGACAGCCATGCCTACATGTACATCCTTAGGGACTGTGAAGGGGGTAACCCTGTTTCAGCCCTAGGAGTAGGTGGCTCCTAGTGGATGATACCCATACCTACATCCTTAGGGACTGTGAAGGGGGTAACCCTGTTTCAACCCAAGGAGTAGATGGCTCCTAGTGGATGATACCCATGCCTACATCCTTAGGGACTGTGAAGGGGGTAACCCTGTTTCAGCCCTAGGAGTAGGTGGCTCCTAGTGGATGGTACCCATGCCTACATCCTTATGGACTGTGAAGTGGGTTTCCTGTTTCAGCCCTAGGAGTAGGCGGCTCCTAGTGGATGACAGCCATGCCTACATGTACATCCTTAGGGACTGTGAAGGGGGTAACCCTGTTTCAGCCCTAGGAGTAGGTGCCTTCTAGTTGATGATACCCATGCCTACATCCTTAGGCACTGTGAAGGGGGTAACCCTGTTTCAGCCCTAGGAGTAGGTGGCTCCTAGTGGATGGTACCCATGCCTACATTCTTATGGACTGTGAAGTGGGTTTCCTGTTTCAAAACAGCTAAAACTTAAAGTCACCTGGAAAAATATTTTTTTTTCTCCAAACATAAGAGTATAATGTTGATAAACAATAACATATTGTTTATGGGGTGACTCCGCCTACCCCTTTTGTGACGTCAATCGAGGCAGACCTTGCCTTGATCGAACATCGAACACATGTGGAAGTACATGCAAGTCCTAGTCGTGAGTTTGTACGTTTTGAAAAAAAGTTTTTTCTTGCATTTTTCCGGCAATGCCGACCAGGTGTATTGCTGCTAAATGCAGTAAAACAACTTTAAATGGGGTCAGTTTGCAAAGTGGTCGGTCCATTGTCTTTTTTCAGCGCTGTGCAGCGAACACTTCGAACCGTCGTGCTTCGAATCCGGAAAACAATACACCACACATTTGACATGAAAAGAAAAGGTATTCTGAAACATGACACCATCCCAACAATTTTTCTTGCTAGTGGGACGTCGAAGAAGGTACCTGAAAGACGTGATGAACTTAAAGGAGCATTTGCCTGATGAGAAAACAATTTGGGTAATGTTTCAACTTTGAGGGCATGTTTTTAGCTTACACCAATCGTCAAGCGCCAAGCTATCTTGTGTTGGCACTGCATGCCATTGTCCGTGCAGGGTAATCCGAGTGGACCGTCCGCACAGCAGCCATAGTGCGTGCAGACATGGTTCGTGACCATAGTTCTGTACGTATGCATCATACCGATCAGGTACCCAGAATACGAGGCCAGACTACACATTTTCTCTTCAACTATCGTGCCTCGATTGACGTCATGGACAGCGCCCTCTCGGGTCGGGCCTAACTCTTAAACAATAAAAATAAAACAAATTTTTTGGAACCTTAGTCAACTATTTGTTCATATTCTACTCATCAAAACACATATTTTGATTGTTGACAAAAGCTTTATTTTGAATAAAAATACCACTTCCAGGTGACTTTAAGAAAAGTTTGTTTTAACTATAATAGGGCCTATATTCCAGGTTTTGCATCGGAGATAAATAATATAATTTGTTTACACCGATGTGTATGAAAGCACTGTATACTCAGTACTTTCCCGAGTTATACATGTGTCTGCTCTAGCAATGCAAAGGTCATGGGTTCAAATCCCACCTGAGTGATTTGCCTGTGATAGTTCTCTGTCCTTACTCTATGTTCTGATAAAACAGTGAGTATACAATGCCCAACACACATCTGTGTACACATCGGGTATTGTCAAAGACTAGTCTTCACATTTGGTGTATCTCAACATATGCATAAAGTAACAAACCTGTGAAAATTTGAGCTCAATCGGTCATTGAAGTTGCGGGATATTAATGAAAGAAAATACACCCTTGTTGCACCATGGTCACACGAAGTGGTGTGCTTTGAGATGCATAATTTCGAGACGTCCAATTCTAAATCTGAGGTCTCAAAATCAAATTCGTGGAAAATTACTTCTTTCTCCAAAACTGCGTCACTTCAGAGGGAGCTGTTTCTCACAATATTTTATACTATCAACCTCTCCCCATTACTCGTAATCAAGAAAGGTTTTATGATAATAATTATTTTGAGTAATTACCAAACTGCCTTTAAAGGAACATTACAGAAATGGTAAGAAACAAAAATCGTGAAGATCACAGATTTACATAAAACTTACACGGTCTAATGATGATGATAGTAGAAAACATCCCTTGAAATATTTCTGTCTGAAATGTCATATTTGATGAGAAATAAATTTTCTAACTTCGCGTTTGAAGTTCATCACTCAGTGAGCGTTTTATTCATTTTAACTTTGGCATCGATGCAATGCAAAATTTGTAATCGGTTTTTCACTATTCTCTCGTGACCCAGATTGCCGATCGATCTCAAACTTCTACAGGTTTGTCAGTTTATGTATTGATGGTGGATTACATAAAGTGCTTACACTGCCAGCAACTGTTCTGTTAGCAAAAACCAATTCTGTAATGTTCCTTCGCAAAAGAAGTAAATACCAGGTAACGATAGTGTGTTTTAGTGTTTCAAGACTTGATTTTTTTGTTGTGTTTTCAGGGCAGCCTTAGAGGCCAAGTTAAAGCTCTAGGAGGAGATGTCAAAAGGAGCCATTCTGACAGCAGGTAAAGAGTTGTGCCCTTACGCTTATTTTCCTAAAGGGTTAAACAGAACCTGTGACTGTTTTTTTTAACCATCAACTTTCTCTACTGATTCCAAGCAGACCTACACATGTATGAGCCCATCTTTAAAGGAACACGTTGCCTTGGATCAGGCCAGTTGGCCATTTATGGGAATCAAATTTTTGACTCCCTTAATTAGGTTGCTGACCGTGTTTTAGTCCACGGCATACAAGGAAAACACTTTCGAGGCATGTTTGTGTGGATCATTATATTCAACTTTTAAAATATCTTTCTAATCAAATGCATTTCATCGTCCGATCCAAGGTCAACGTTTTCCTTTAAAGCCATTGGACCCTTTCGGTAAACAGTATTGCCCAAGGCCCACACTTCGTGTATCACAACTTCTATATCAAATAACAAACCTGTGAAAATTTAGGCTCAATCGGTCATCAGAGTCGGGAGAAAATAACGGGAAAACCCACCCTTGTATCCGGCGTTTCGCCGTGTCATGACATGTGTTTAAAATAAATCCGTAATTCTCGCTATCGAGAATTGATATTGTTTTTACTTTTTTCTCAAAAATTAAAGCATTTCATGGAATAATATTTCAAGAGAAGTTATTTACCACTACCTTCTGTAAACCCTGTAAGTTATTTGTAAATCTGTTAACTTTTTTTGTTTCTGTACCGAAAGGGTCCAATGGCTTTAAAGGATTTGGGTCCCTTTTTTAAAATGTCCATAGATTTACATTAAACTTACAGGGTTTGAAGAAAATGATAGTGGAAAGCTTCCCTTCAAATAGTACTTACTGAGGTGCTGTAGTTTTTGCGAAATGAGTAAAACAATGTCATGAAAATACGTTTGTAAATGATTAAAATAATGTTCGTCTCATGAGACGAAAATTATTTTTATGACATTGTTTTACTCATTTCTCAAAAACAACATTACCTCAGCACGTAATATTTTCAGGGAAGCTTTATACTATCATCATCTTCAAACTGTATAAGTTTAGTGTAAATCTGTGGACATTGTGTTTTTTGTCCTACAAAAGTTACATATAGTCTAGACCAGATTTAAAAAAAAAAAACTTCGAGCGGCATTTTTGAGTAAAAGTTGGTAACATACCTGATTTAACTAATTTGGGGGTGCTGAATCCGAAAATGATAGATACCAAACCTAATTTTTAGTCCTTCACCCTAAAACATCAAGTTTAAAACAATACAGAAAACCTAGGAGACGCAGACCTGACGTGAAAAATAGTCAGGTTCTGCTGTGGTTCCACATTGATGTTGTCAGGATACTATACAGGGCAGGTACCCGGGTGCAGGTCAGGTATCCGTAACAAGCTTTTGGGTGTACTGGATAGATCTGCAATCAAATTACACATTCAGAGGGACCAAAAGGTGCTTTTAATGTCATTTTGAAAGTATTTGAGTTCGTGTTTTTTCTAATAAAGAGTTATTTATTATTTGAACAGTCCACAAGTATAGACTCCTACTTTATTTTTGTATGTCAGCTTTTTTTTTTTGTCAGAATTGTTCAAGATACTTAGAGTGCGAAAATCAAGCGATTTTTTTAAGTGTTTCAGTTTGATGTCACTTAATATTATGTCCAATAAACAACCCAATGTATATAAATTATAAACAAATGTTTTGTAGTATTTGGGCTCCCATCCCTGTCCTTACAGAGACATTTCTATAAAAGAAAGTACAGAATTAATAGTACACAACACATTGCAATTCGATTGAATAGTGACTTGCTAAAAAACACAAATCATCATGCAGATGGACTAGCATTCAGGAAACTGATAAACAAACATATAATTTTACAAACATGTTAATTTCCTTTGGGGAGATACAGTTACATGACATTACAAAAATGCCTCTATGGAACCAACGCATCAAAGCATTCCATTCAAGCTGATATTTCCCAAAATCCAATAGTGTTTTTCCTAAAATTAACCTGATTTTATGTTATGTTATGATAGAAGTATACCGGAGAGGGTATCCTTGTAGTACTGAAACAACACTGAAACACATACAACAGCTTGGTGCAATGAGGCATCTTCTTTTCAGTGTATGTCATCCTTTCCAGCATCCACTTAAACCCTATACTATAACATGTACAGAGTCATCTAAATCAAAAATCATATACTATCACATTGCAAAGAAGTCCACTGGGTATTAGACATTTTGACGATTAGGTCCATTTTTGGGGGGTTTAAGACTTTTCTTGAAGTTGGTTTTAAAAGTTTAAACTCCTGTTGTTCTTCCCAAATAAAATATTGCTGGAAAAGCAAAGTAAGAGTCTGGTGTACTTGGCCAAAATTAAAACAGTCTTTTGACTTAAGCTTTTTTGTTTAGCAAAACAATTTGCCTCAGTTTGTATTCCAAACTATGATTGCTAATATCGAAGATACGCACACCTTTCATGAATGATTCATTGCTGGGAACCGTCCTAGCTGACACACAAAAATAAAGTAGGAGTCTATACTTGTGGATTGAGCGGTAATAATGAATAAAGAGATATTTGTTTTTTCCTTGTTCTTCACAGCCAGCTGAAAAGAGAGGGGTGGATTGTTTTATCAATGGAGGGGATACAAATGTTGTTGTCCTTTGTTTCGGAATCTTACTATCGTCTTCTTGTGTGCAATTTGTCCGTGTGTGTTCAAACGCGACTAACAATGCGTTATACTGCCAACAAACAAACAAACTGGGATTTATTTTTTCAATTGTTAGCCTACAACAGTTTGATTGGTTCGTCAACTGTGGAGAATACTTTCTAAAACGGGGGAGGATTGTAATCGAAAAATGAGTTACTTTAAAATCCTCTAAAATCAAATTTTTTGACTGGTAAGATAATTTCAAGCCATGAGTGTGAACACTAAAAGCTAACCTATGCAATTTGGTTGTAGATCTATCCAGTACAATCAAAAGTTTGTTACGGATACCTGACCTGCACCTGGTTACCTGCCCTGTGTGGTATTCTGACAACATTAATATGGAACCACAGCAGAACCTGACTATTTTTCACGTGAAAAGTCTGTCATCTGCTAGGTTTTCTGTATTGTTTTAAATTTGATTTTTCAGGGTGAAGGACCAAAAATTAGCCTAGGTAGCCACCATTTTCGAATTCAGCACCCCCAAATTAGTTAAATCAGGTATGTTACCAACTTTTTCTGAAAAATGACGCTCACTTCCTTAACTAGAGCCCTTTTTGGGAATCTGGTCTAGACTAATAGACCCTTTAAAGGATTAAAAACAGAACACTGTAACCCAGTCTTTACTTATTTTGGTTTACACCAGCGGGACTTGAACCTGTGACCTCTGAATTAACTTCCCGTCTTGGTTCAGGGCAAGCTTTTGTATAGCAACCTCCAGTTGAGCAAACTCCCGTACCATTGTGTGCAATGCACTCTCATTGAATGTTGGGCCATTCGGGACTGAAATTTTTGCCAAAGGACACTGAAAATGGAAACAAGGTCGTCGGAATGGTTTTTTTTTTACTTGGTGTTTATCTTGGTGTCTGGAGCATTAACAATTGTTTTATCCAGAAGATTTTTGTAAAATTAGTAAATACAAAACTAAGTATCATGATTTTTTTTCTTTTTTCAAATCGGTTGTATTTGCGCTTATTGACTCGCGAGTGTCGACCCGAACCCTGCATCTCTTACTAACTATGCAAACACTTGCCCTGAAACATTTGATGTAGCAACTGTCTCAATTGTCATAGAACTTTCAATTTAAGAAAACACCTTGTGGCTAAGCATGTCATTGTACCAGACATTGTTCAAATCTAACTTTCAAATGGCTGATCACTAATACTGAAGTCATCTTGTCACATTCCGTCTTACCCAGAGGACGATGTTGCAGATCACTTCCTGGTGGACTATGAGAAGAAGACCATCAGTGACATGAAGGAGAAGAGAAGACTCGAGGAGGAGGAAGAGGAGGCAGCAAGGGCGGGGCCAGAGTATGAGATGGGGGCTACGGATGTACCTGGCCCAGTCGACCCTCAAGACCAATGGTAAGGAAGTTCATCTAGGGGGGGGGGGGGGAGGTGGAAAGAGGAGGCAGCAAGGGCGGGGCCAGAGTATGAGATTGGGGCCACGGATGTACCTGGCCCTGTCAACCCTCTAGACCAATGGTAAGGAAGTCATCCAGGGAGGGGGAGGGGGAAAACAGGAGGCAGCAAGGGCGGGGCTGGAGTATGAGATGGGGGCCACGGATGTACCTGGCCCTGTCAACCCTCTAGACCAATGGTAAGGAAGTCATCCAGGGAGGGGGAGGGGGAAAACAGGAGGCAGCAAGGGCGGGGCTGGAGTATGAGATGGGGGCCTCAGATGTACCTGGCCCTGTCAACCCTGTAGACCAATGGTAAGGAAGTCATCCAGGGAGGGGGAGGGGGAAAACAGGAGGCAGCAAGGGCGGGGCTGGAGTATGAGATGGGGGCCACGGATGTACCTGGCCCTGTCAACCCTCAAGACCAATGGTAAGGAAGTCATCCAGGGAGGGGGAGGGGGAAAACAGGAGGCAGCAAGGGCGGGGCTGGAGTATGAGATTGGGGCCTCAGATGTACCTGGCCCTGTCGACTCTGTAGACCAATGGTAAGGAAGTCATCCAGGGAGGGGGAGGGGGAAAACAGGAGGCAGTAAGGGCGGGGCTGGAGTATGAGATGGGGGCCTCAGATGTACCTGGCCCTGTCAATCCTCTAGACCAATGGTAAGGAAGTCATCCAGGGAGGGGGAGGGGGAAAACAGGAGGCAGTAAGGGCGGGGCTTGAGTACGAGATGGGGGTCTCGGAAGTACCTGGCCCTGTCAATCCTCGAGACCAATGGTGAGGAAATCATTCGAGGGGAAAATCGAGCGTAAAATCCCCTCTCATTTGCTGCTTATTTTTGCTTTGTAGAAAATGTTTAGGTGCTTTGTCCACTTAAAGGCAGTATTAGTACTTTCGGCAATCCTCACTTGGTATATCTCTAAGTAAGTATTTATAACCATGTTTTTAAGACCAATGTCAAATCCGTCCACGTTTAGTGTTTAGTGTGGATGGTGACAGCACATTTGTCTACATTGGGTAATTAAATTGTCAAAGACAAGTATTCTCAGTTGGTGTGTCCCAACATATGAATCAAACACAAATCTGTGAAAACTTTTAAAACAATCAAAGTAGCGAGAGAGTAATTAAAGAAAAAACACCATTGTTGTCTTTAATTACTTGGGTGAAAAGTTGCCCCTTTCTCAAAAACTATGTTACTTCAAAGGGAGCTGTTTCTTGCAATGTTTTATACTATCAAATCAACAGCTCTCCATTGCTAGTTATTAAGTAAGTGTTTATGCTAACAATTGCTTTGAGTAACTACCATGGTGTTCAGTGGATTTTAAAGTCATACTTTCCTTGTTTTCTCTTCTTCTTTGACAGTTGAACATTCAAGGTTGGAAATATTTGTTTTAAAAACTTTGTGACACGTGGAAGCCAGCTGGTCATAAACACTGGTCATTATCAACCATTCGTAAATACCCCGGACAGTTTCTCTACTGGTGGAGAGTGCGTCACGTGGGGGTGTTTTAACGGTTGATAAAGACACAGCTGAAGCTGTTTAAGACTGGCTGGCTTCCGCGTGTCAGGCGCGTGCGCGCGCAAGATTATCACGCGGAACGCAAATCATAGCTATACAGCGCGTAATATATGTAAGCGCGTGCGTAATCTTTTTATAAGCGCGCGCGCGTACACACAACCCACGCGCATCAAACAGATTCTTCACAAAGTTTTTGAAAAAAATATTTCAAACCTCGACTTCTCAATTGTCAAAGTGTCTATAATTGTATTTTGTTTAAAGGGCATTTATGAATGGGAATAAAAGAATAGTGACTCGTTCTTAAACGTCCGTTAAAAACCTTGCAGGGTCGTTGCCGTGCGATAAAGGCCCTCGCCTTCGGCTCGGGCCTTCATCACACGGCAACGACCCTGCCGGTTTTAAACGGCCGTTCAAGAACTCGTCGCTACACTTTTATTCCCTTTTTTAAACACCCCGCACGTGACGCGCTCTCCACCAATAGGAGTAGAGAAACTGTCCGGAGTATTTATGAATCTACATTTAAAGTCTGTACTTTCCTTGTTTTTCTCTTTTTCTCAGAATGGATTTTGTGGACACCTTAGGACAATCCAGACGCTGTATGAAGAAAGATCTTCCTGAGCTCATCAACATTGATAAACGTCTTAATCCTCAGGCATTTAGGTAAGCCCAGATTATCACCGGATATAAATGATTGGTCTCTGCGCTCGCTATTTGATTCATAGTTTGTAAAAGCACACAATTTGTGCAACATTTTGGTTTAGGAGGCCGAAAAAAATACAACTCCAAAGAAGTCACTCATACAGAGTGAACTTGGTCAACTATTCTACATTCTGGTAATGAAATAAGTAGTAATAGTAATAATGAAAACTTATAAAGCGCACAAATCCATCCTCATGGCGCTAAAAAAGTTACCCTCAAAAAGTGACTAGCACTGTGACCCTGAAGGTAGCTGTGTAGAGAAGATGATGAAGAAATTTCAGTTTTAGATGTTGGAGGAAAACCCAAACAGTTTATGTGTACAGTTCAGATTTATCCAAGTTCATGGTCTGGGTCTTGGTGTCAGACATTGGGGTC